>NC_056726.1:1386821301-1386978801 GCF_019279795.1 Protopterus annectens
TATGTATATATATATATATATATATATATATATATATATATATATATATATATATATATGTGTGTGTGTGTGTGTGCCGACACACCACAATGTCTTCCCAGGGATGGTAAGCACCTGTCCCCACTAAGCTTTTAGATATTGGCCAAACATTATCCACTCCTATAGTGCCTTTTTTAAGCAATGCCAATCTGATAAACCTTCCAATTTAGTAAATACTTCACAAGATAAACTAAAGGTGTCACTGCTCAATGCTAGGAGTCTCAAAAAAAAGCAATACTCCCTGCAAGTGTTCCGTTTGCAAAGTTGAGTTTTCATGGCTGACTTTGTAAATGTCAATCTTTGGGTGTTTCACTTAATTTCAGTTCACCTATATATCTATATGTATGTGTATCTATCTATCTATATATATATATATATATATATATATATGTGTGTGTGTGTGTGTGTGTGTGTGTGCCGACAAACCACAATGTCTTCCCAGGGATGGTAAGCACCTGTCCCCACTAAGCTTTTAGATATTGGCCAAACATTATCCACTCCTATAATGCCTTTTTTAAGCAATGCCAATCTGATAAACCTTCCAATTTAGTAAATTCTTCACAAGATAAACTAAAGGTGTCACAGCTCAATGCTAGAAGTCTCAAAAAGAAGCAATACTCCCTGCAAGTGTTCCTCACTCTGGAGAGTGTTGACAGCAGTTATTGAGACATGGTTTAAAGCCGTGGAAGGTAACCCAGCAGTACAAAGCTATAATGCCTTCCACACACTTCGTCCAGCTACCTCACAAGAAGGGACAAGGGGTGGAGGTGTAGTGATCTACATAAAAGTAAGCACACCTCAAGACTTGATCAAACAATATGACATGCTTGAGCTGCTTCATGTCCAACTAACCTTAGGTAAAGTCCAGTACCATATCCTTGAAAGCTATTGGTCTCAGTCTATTACCTAGGACAACCATAACATATAGCTGAATGTACTGGAATTACTCACAATTCAGCCCAACACCATATTCATGGGTGATTTCAACTACCTCACCATAAACTGGAATACATACACAATCACTAACATTCAGACTCTAAGATTCCTGGATTTTGTCAAACCAAACATGCTGGAACAGCTAGTCTGCATACCTACTATGGGTGCAAATATCCTGGTTCCGGTATTCAAAATATGACAGAACATTTCATCTCACCTTATGTAATATCTGCACTGGTCAAATCAGATCACAAATCCATCACCTTGGAAATAAATATAAAGGCTGAATTCAAATCAAATCACAGAACCTTTAAGAACTTTCCAAGGCTAACTACCTCACATTAAGTGATGGCATAGTTACATTCTATGCCCCCCCCCCCCAAACTCAGAAACACTGTGGCTTACACAGAAGTATTTATGTAAACCCTGTACAAGCATGTAAACAACTGCATACAAATACAATTAGGACAAACTCCAAAAACAAGCCCCCTTGGTGGACCGCCTGTACAAACAAGTTCTACAAAAAAGAAAGAAAGAAAATCCTGTCCAAAAACAGGAAGGGCTATGTTCAAAAGGCAAAAATCTTCCCCATCAGTCTCAACAAGCAACTCGGGACTAATCAAGTGAACTAAACCTACACTGAGGCAAAAATAGCCTCCCAGGCTAAGGATAACCATATGGCATTTTTCATTTATTTTCACAACCTTAAAGGGCACACTTAACAGTGTGCTGAACTAGTAATACATAGAACGTCCTACACCAAACCAGGGGATATAGCAAATTTATTGGCTAATAAATTTAGCTCCAATTTCATCCCCTATCATCCCCCCCCCACCCAAGAAATACACTCCACCAATTCTTTCCATGCTATCTCTAAAGAAGATGTCCTCACTGCACTCTCCATTGCTAAAAACACTGAATCAATGAGTCCTGATAATATACCAGGATGTCTTCTAAATAGCTTGAAACATAACCTGTCAGGCTCACAAGAATCTCTGTTTAACCACAGCTTCTAGATAGGCTTCATCTCTAGGGAACTGAGGACTGCAACTGTCAGCTCTCTACACAAAGGTGGACCATCAAAAGGCCAGAGGAACTACAGACCCATGAGTTTGCCTAGTCTTATATGTAATGGGATGCCATGGAAAAAATTATTGTGGACCTGATAAACAAAGACATAGGAACTCTTCAAACAATGGACCCATCCCAGTTCAGTTTTGTCAAAGGCAGGTCATGCATGCTAAACTTAGTGGACTCCTTTGAGAAGGTCACTAGAGCCATAGACGAGGGCAAAATGGTACATACTGCCTACCTTGACCTGGCAAAAGCATCTGACACAATATCTCACTCAGGTATTACAAAAAACACTCACAAATTTAGTTAAAATCCATATCCCACTCAATGGACAGCCAACTAGCTCACAGATAAGACATATAACGTTAGGGTGGGGAAACCCACCACCACCAAATAGGCCTGTTACTAGTTGTGTCCCAAAGGGTTGGAACTGGGACCTCTCCTCTTTAGAATACACTTCAAATAGGCAAATGTAGAAAGCCTTTGGCTGACCACATTTGCTGACAACTGCAAATTGGGTGCAATCACTGAATCTCCCAGATATGAAGATATCCTCCAGAAGGGTCTGACACAGACAGACAACTGGTGCCAGAACCATGGCTTAAAACTCAATGCAAAAAAAGAATGTTATTACACCCTTTGGGAAGAGAACCACCCCTGCAAATTACAACATTGATAATACTACCCCTAAGTGTAGACCCATTGGTAAGACACTTGAGAATTTAAGTTGAAAGTAACCTGAACTTTCATCATTATGTGTCCATGGTAGCAAGAACATCCTTCTATGTGGCGCAACTTATACATAAGGGCATAGCATCTAGATCTAAGGCAATCACAGTTCCACTATACTCAGCCCTCATTACACCAATAATAGAGTATAATGCACCCTTTGGCATGTATCTGATCAGGCATATGCAACAGCTGGTGTAGCCACACAAGTTCCTCAATAAAAAATACAAGGTGTAAATAATATGTCTTACGTGGACCGCCTCAAAGCCCTGTCCCTGTACTAGACCTCCTACAGACTACTGAGGGGCAATCTATGTCTAACCAACAAGGCATTCGCTGATCCAGCCCTGATGGATTTGCTACACAGTCACAAAACAACCACCAACAGAATTACCTGGTCTAAGGATTTAAACCTTGTTTGTGAAATAAACAAAACATATTGGAGGGACATGGCGGTGTTTCAGAGATTACCCTTCTATGGAACAGACTCCCCATTCATGAGCTCTTTCTTAAACCTATTCAAACACAATTTGGACCAATGGCTGGGAAAATGCAAATTCACCCCTGGCTTGCCACCTGTACCCTACATGGACAGTAGGAGTTTGCAGGTGCCCTAAAGCAAAGCCATATACCAAAGCTACTCTAGCCTGTGGGCATTGAAAATTGGGAAAAATTGGGGCATGAATGGTTAGGATTAAAAATGCACTACGGCCATTATTTTAGTAATCTCCTCTGATCATGTAAGTGTGTGTGTGTGTGTGTGTGTGTGTGTGTGTGTATGTATGTGTGTATTTGTGTGTGTGTGTATATATATATATATATATATATATATATATATATATATATATATATATATATAATATATACATGTAGTATATGAATATATATATATATATATATATATATATATATATATATATATATGTGTGTGTGTGTATATGTATGTATGTATACCCCCACACCCCCCTGCTAATTAAATATACCAAACCCAAGATCGCACTACATTGCGGAAAAGGGTAAATTTCCTGTTCTGTGCTGTACTGCAATATCCATTCAAAATGTTCAAAGTTTCAAAACTTTCATCATATGGTCCCGACCATAAGGCTTTCAAAGTTTTGCTACTTCAATAAGAAGTATATATATATATATATATATATATATATATATATATATATATATATATATACACACATACACACTCACATATATTTTTTATACATTATGTTAAAGTGATCAGTTCTGTGATAAGGTTTAAATTAACCTTAACTCTATATCAAGCATATCATGAGTTTATATATCAGCTAAGATTATTTGTTGTTATCAAATGAATAGAAAGTTCAGTAAATGCAACTTTTATGTCTTTGCTGCCATAGACTTTCTACCTAGAAATTTAAAAGGACTGCTCTCTCTGGACCACTGATTTTCTTTCTGGGAAATTCTACTGCATGACGTTCCTTGGAAAATCCTTCTGCATACTGTTTTGAGTATCACAGTTCCCATGGTCTCCATTTTCTTGTGGCAATAATCAGTACAAAATCACTGTAGTGAATAAATGTGCTCTGTAGTATTAAAAAAAATGCCTGAAATAACTACAGCTTATGCACAAACACAGTAGGTAGTGATTAAACAATGCCCTGGTAAAAAAATATGCTTCAATCTTCTTCCTCTTCTTCTTTCGGCTGTTCCCGTTAGGGGTTGCCACAGCGGATCATCTGTTTCCATTTCTTCCTGTCCTCTGCATCTTGCTCTGTCACACCAACCACCTGCATGTCCTCTCTCACCACATCCATAAACCTTATTTTAGGCCTTCCTCTTTTCCTGTTACCTGGTGACAGGCTAAAAACCTTTTTGCAAAAGTGCTACTGCAGAGTTACAGGATGTACTGTATTTTTAAATGTTTAAAAGTTCTTCCATGTAATGGATGATGTAACTGTACCACCTGACTGCTTCTAACTTAATCTGTTGTTTGCTTTACAGCTGGTAGACGTGAAGAAGCATTTTTGCAAAAGCATTTTAGCTTGTCATTAAAGCATATTTTTTACCAAGGCATCGTTTCATTTCTACCTACTGTGTTTGTGCATAAGCTGTAGTTATGTCAGACATTTTCTTGCTTCAATACTGGTTTTGACACTTTTAGATACTCTTCCTCTTTGGGTTTTGAAATATATCTTATAAAACAGTGTAAGAAACTTCTCTGTGTGAAAGATTTTCAGTCCATATATTTCTAGTTAATCACTGTATGTTAATCCGATCAGACAATTGTAATAGAAGTAGTAAACATAAACTCGTCTTAAGTCAAAACAAAACAAAACAAAAAGTAATAGAAAATAAATAATTGTACAGCATTACTAAGTATTCGAAAGTAATTCAAGCAAAGCAGGCAGTCTGTTTCCAGTCGAAAATCCTTTATTAAGTACACAGACAAGCGATCCCAGTAAAACAAAAATAGAGTAATAATTTCCTCACAAGCTTTCTAAATAAATATATATATATATATATATATATATATATATATATATATATATATATATATATACATATATATATACTTTTCATCAGGCATGTGAGTGGTCAGGGGGAGGGTGGCCTAATGGCAGGGGGAGGGTGGCCTAATGGTTAAGGTGTTTGCCTTACAAACACAAGGTGCAGGGTTTGAGCCTCACAAGAGATAATTGGCTAAGCTTAAAATGGCTCGCAAGGGCAGTTAGCTTAGCATGAATCTATGAATTCATGTGAGTGGTTTATTGTGCTGTAAAACAAAGTGTTATTGGTACACATGTTAAATTCACATCCCTTCCCCCATCAGTGTGACATTCGAGCTGGTCCTGCCCTACTTAGTAGCTGTCATAATAATATATAACCTTTATGTACTTTAAATAAAATTATATAATGATGTGTTACCTCTTATTTAACCAAATTATTAAGTAAATTATTAAGTCTGTGATTTTATCCAAGACAATATACTACATGGCTGGAAATATATCAACCTTAGTTCATCTGGCAATCAAAAAACTATATAAAAATATATACATATACATTTTGCATGTAAAAATCAATTTCGATTTTCATAACCTATTGTTAACAAAGATCGCTTTCGTCCTTCTAGACTTCTTCAGGTCTGTGTACAAGAACCCTAAAAACCTATATGATTGTATAATTAGTATTGTTATTGCACATCATTTTGAATAAAGTGGAAAAAATAACCAGAAAAAATAAAAATAAGAAAAAATGTATGTATGATGATGGAAACAAAATATACACTTAAATTTCAACTGAATGGGATTTAAAACCAATTTGTAGAATAAAATAAAATAAAATACAATTAGTCATGTAAACAATGTGGCAATTTTCTTAAGTTCCAGTGCACTTTTAACTGAACAGTAGTAGTTTAGTCCAGGCTTCCTAAAAGAGTCCAGCTTTAATTGCCACACGAGTTCATATTTCTCCAGAATATTCTGGATGTCTCCTTCAAGATCACCCAGGTCTATGCGATCCAGAATCTGGAACTTAAAACCTGTGTGTCTTTTATGAAGAGAAAGGTGACAGATGACATGAAATCCTACGCTTGAGTTTATTTACAGTCTTGCCCACATAGAATGCATAACATTCATTGCACTGTGCCCTGTAAATTACTTATTTAGTGTTACAGTCAGCCCCTGCACTGGTTTTAATGATCTTCTTTAAAATAAGGGCAATAAAAACTATCACCTTGCTGTATAAATATACAAAATGTACAATTAGTTTCACATCTTTTAGTGCTTTTCTCACATGGTCTAGGTTTCAATTCAACAAAACTTCTAATGTTCCTGGCCTTCCTATAAACAAATGATGGGGCTTCACCTAAGATGTTAATCAGAAAAGGGTTTCCTGTGACAATGTCCCAGTTTTCTTCAATAATATTTTTTGATACTGTGATAATCCAAAGTGTATATCAGGATGCAGCTATTTTAACATTTGTTATTCTCTGTGGAATTACTTAACATTTTTCTACTGGGGAGGTTGAGTGAGTCAACTACAATCCACTCTGCTACAGGCCCCATGAAGGCGCTCAGTGTCTCTCCAACCTAACACCTTAAGTATTCAACTGCAGTACCACCTTTATCATTCTTATAAGAAAAGCGCAGTCCGGGTCTGAACTGTCTGCGAACAGCTAAAGTTAACTTTGAGTATGTGTCTACCTGTTTGAGCCAATATTCATTTTCCCCTGGAGAGCACTCTACTTTGGCTTGTAAGCAGCCCCCCCTCCCCAACACACACACACACACACACACACACACACACACACACACACACACACACACACACACTCATCTTCCACTTTCTCTCTTATTCCCTTCTATTAGCAAATAGTATCAATAACTGATCAATACTGTGTGTTTGTTAATTTACACTGAGACCACAGTAGCCTACTGATACAAGGTTATCCTGTTTTTCCACCTGAGTAATGGTTAAGAAATTACTTACAGTTTCAGAGCAGTCCTTGGTCAATTGTGATTGTTTCTTAAACACAAACTTGTCTTTGCTTTGGCTCATTAGCAGCAGTACAAAGAACTGCCTGCTCACACCCTTGTTCTCCCCTCCCCCCTCCCTGTTTATTACCTTAAGACAATCCCAAAGTTAATAAATATTACCTGTGGCAGGCACCATTTTTACAACTACAACCACCCTTGTCACTATCATATATTCATTTATCAGTTAACTCTGTTACCTGATTGTTTCCAGTCCCCTCATAAGAGCAACTAACAGGGTCTCTACCTGCTACGCTCTCCACCCTGCCCCCTATTTCCTCCCGCCCCCAGTGGTCCCACCTTTATTACACTCACAAACCCCTCCCATCTTTCCAGTAGCCAACCACAGCACTAACCCAGCACTACCTCCTCCATTTTCCCACTACTATCACACCTCCTCAACTAACATGTACAAGCATACCTTACCTATGCTCACGGCATGCACTCTCCTTGCATATCTTACATCCTACCAAAGCTCCATCATTCCCCCACTCAACCACTACCACTGTACTACCACTCACACCACCACACATGTCTCACCCTCACTCAGCTCCCCTCCCACCAACTCAAGAAACATCTCTATGCACCCCCCTCATATTCTACCAACTATATTACTCAAACATAAAGCATCCCTACAACTTAACACAGTAACCCTCCCACCATACCTATTACCCAAAGAGCACAATCATAAAGTTTCCCTTATAATCAAATACATTCAAAAACTGAGAAAACTAATAACCTCATGCATATCTAAACTAGCCCTAAGTGGAGATATCCACCCCAACCCTGGCCCTACCATCTCCAACCCCAAACCTCATAATCAGACTAGAAACCACAACTTCTCCCATATTACAGCCAATAGAAAGACAAGTGACTTCCTTCTACTAAGCCTAATATTGGAAGTATATCCAGCGAAGTCCATGAACTCCATGCCACCATAGACTTGTACTCCCCAGATATAGTCATCCTGACAGAAACCTGGCTAAAACCTCACATTACCAGTGAGCAAATACTCCCTACAGGTTATGGCATACTAAGAGTAGACCGGCTAAACAAGAAAGGAGGCGGTGTAGCTATAATATTTAAACAGCATCTAAACATCCAGATCTTAAAATTATCAGCTCCACAAATAGGCAATGAAGAAATAATATATACCAACCTCAAAATAAACCAAAACAAAACCATCAACATAATTGGATGCTACTTCCCACCTGGCCAAAACATCCCTCCACTAGAAAATCTCCTCAGCTGGTCTATCCACCATCTCCCCCAAGAAACTATCATTTTAGGTGATTTCAATATTGACTGGCAATCCTGTTCTGGCAACCATCCAACCCATCATGTAAACCTTCATGGCTTCACCCAACTAGTCCAGTTGCCAACCAGGATAAATAAAAACTCCAGTAAGCATACTACCCTGGACTGGATACTAGTCAGTAAGAACCCCCAGTCATATATAACAGGCTGCTTATCAGATAGCCTCAGTGATCACTCCCCAACATTCCTACTCAAAAAATACCTATACCAAGCTAAACCTGTCATCTACCGTCAAATACGTAAAAACTAAACTTTAACCCACTCACATTCATCTCATCCCTCAAAGAATGTAACTGGCATCCTCTGAAGTACCTCAGTCTTGATGACGCAGTTGAATTTTTTAATACTACCTTCTTGAGCATCCTTAATTACCATGCTCCCATAAGACTTTCCAGAATCAAAGCACAACCCTCCCCATGGCTACAGAAAACCACTAAGTCAGAAATGAAAAACAGGGATAAAGCCTGGGAGCACTGGTGCAAAACCAAAACCCCCTCAACTAGACAGAAATTCCTAGAACTACGCAATAGAGTCAAAAAGCTAATAAAACAGGACAAATACCAATACTACCAGTCTGCCCTAGACTCCTCTCAACACAGCCCCAAACAATTCTGGTTCTCCATAAACTCCATCCTCCACCCAGGTAAAGTCACTACTCCTCCTCCTAACATCCCTCACTCCTCAGAAAATATTGCTACCTCATTCAACACACACTTCACACAAACCATACTATCACTAGCTAAACAACACAACCCCCCTCCCCTCCAACCCACACCTTCAACTAGTAATCTCCCCACTGCCTTCTGTTTTTCTCCTGTACCTACCTCCAACATAAAAAAACTCCTAACTAAACTTAATCCCACCAGATTAGCAGCAGACAACCTCCCAAGTGAATACCTACAAATCGCAGCTGATGCTCTGGCCTACCCAGTATCCATCTTGATTAACCAATCTCTGTCAGAAAGTTACGTTCCCACACTGTGGAAAGTATCACATATAATTCCCCTCCACAAAGGCGGACCCTCCCACAGAATTAACCAATTACTGCCCCATAGCTATTCTCTCTCCACTCTCCAAAATACTAGAGAGATGCATACACTCTCAGGTCTCAGACTACCTCCTTACTAACAACCTCCTTTCCAGTACTCAGCATGGTTTCCAACCAAACCATAGCACCACCACTGCCTTACTCTCCTTTACTAACACTATCCTTCAGCATAAAAACAATGGCTATCTCTCCTCTGCTACTTTCCTAGACCTATCTAAAGCATTTGACATGGTCCCACACAAACAACTTAACTCTGTCCTCAATAACCTATCCTTCTCACAATCAGTCACCAACTGGTTTCAGAGTTACCTGTCTGACCGCCAACAATCCGTTGTATGGCAGAATGACATATCTCCACAACTACCTGTCTCCATAGGGGTTCCCCAAGGATCCATCCTTGGACCCCTACTCTTCTCTGTTTTCACCAATAATCTAGCCTCTGCCACCAAACATGGCACACATACAATACGCAGATGACTCAACCATCATCTGCTCAGCCCAGTCTCTACCCAAACTGCAAAAAGTCACACAGGAAGCCTTTTCCTCTGTTGAAACTTGGTTATCCAATGCCCAATTAATACTCAACCCAAACAAAACTAAACTACTCATCTTCCAACCCACCAAACATACTCAAAACAACTCTCACTTTAACATCACAGCAAAAGACACCACTATATACCCAACTGAACACACCAAATTGCTAGGATTGGAAATAGACAAAAAAATAAAATTTGACATTCATATATCCTTGACCATAATAAAAGGCCACAAAAAACTAGGAGCACTATACAGAAATAAGCAACTTCTCACCAAAGCAGGAAAGATTTCAATAGCAAATTCCCACCTTATCTCCACCCTACTTTATGCCTGTCCAATATATACCAACCTAAGGCAATGCTATCTAAACAAGCTAGAGACCTGCTACAACAAAATCGCCAAATTCGCCACAGGGGCATCCTACCGTAGTCACCACTGTCTCTCACTTGCTGAACTGGGCTGGCTTGAACTCCCTCACCTCCTTCAATGGTATCAACTCTCACTTGCCCACAAACTAGTAAATCATCCACTAAATGTCCCATCCCTCCAGAATCTACTCCAACCCTATCGCACTACCAGGCCACTAAGATCCAGCAACAAAAATCACTTGCAGATCACTAAAGCCAATAACTTTGCTGGTGAAGCACTATTCTCTTGCACCATAGCCAAATTATGGAACTCCCTCCCACCCACAATTACCTCTGTACCATCATGCACCCACTTCAAAACTTTACTAAAAGCGCACCTAAAAACATGCTGGCTATGCCCTTGCAACTCCCACTCTAATATCACCCTCACAATCCAACCACTACCTTTCTTTCCACTCCACTAACTACTTTGATTATAGCAAGCTCAGATGCTCATAAGCCAGTATTTTTTATACAGCAGGAACCTCTTCTTGTAACATTTGCTAATGTCTGTTATGTACTTCACAAATAAAGATTCTAGTTGTCTACTGATGTACTATGTTCTTCATCTGTAAATATGTTGTAAGTAATTGCTATGTAAATTGTTAATCGCTATGTAATCCAATGTAACTACTGTCTGTTTATTTTAACTGTGGAGCTTTTCTCCCTGGGCCTCTGCTGAAAATGGACCTACGTCCAGTCGGACACTCCTGGTCAACAAATATAAATAAAAAAATAAATAAAAAAAGGTGCTTCAGTCCTTTTCAGTTCTATAATGGGTTCCAGGATGTTTTTTAACATCTGACTTTCATAGCCTCTCGCTAGAAAATCATTCTCTAAGTTGTTCAGGTTTCTAAAAAATGGTTCCAGCTCTGTGGTAATTCGAGCTAATCTATAGCCTTGGCACTTCACTACATTATACTTGTTTTTTGTAGGATGTAAACTTTTACTGTGGAGGAATAAGTTAACCCTCGTTGGTTTTCTGAATAGATCAGTGATGATTCTGTTATTGTTGGTGTCCTTGGAAATCTGCACATCTAAGAAAGTGGTTAAAGTACAGCTATGGGAATAGGTAAACTTCAGGAAAGGGGTTGTTTGATTGCGGTAAGTGATAAAATATCCAAGCTGCAAGGTGTCACCTTCCCACACAATAAAGACATCATCAATAAAACGTAAATAGCATGTGACATGATGCATGTAATCTGTGTTGTTTAACACAAAGTCTTCCTCCCATTTGCCCAGGGCTATGTTAGCTATGCTGGGAGCCATGGCAGCCCCCATTGCTATACCAATTTTTTGTTTGCAGTGTTTGCCATTGAAAGTAAAGAAACTGAAGTCCAGTACAAGATTAATGAGCTTGCTTAACTTTTGCAGTTGTGACTGTGTACCCTGATTATGTTTCTTAAAAGACTCCATAGCTGCTGATGTTCATTGTGTTTCACTGTTGCAGTCATCACTGTTGGGTTCTTCCTGCTGGCAGGCAGCCCTCGATTGGCCAGAGTCCCAAAGTCTGGGTCCGACGTCGGCTGAGGTCGCTCCTTCCCTGACGTCAGAGCGCCAGGCGTATAAAAGCCTCAGCCGACGCCATTTTCCTCAGTCTTTCTTGCCGCGCGGTCCCCGAAGCAAAGCAGTTCGCAAGTGCCAGTCGGCCGACTCCTTTTCACTTTTGGTGATTTATCTGAAGACTTCTTCTTCTTAAAGCTAAGTACCCCATTGATGAAACTTTTTTCTTGCTCCAGTCCGATGTCAGAAAAAGTTATTAATTGTATTTCTTGTGGGAAGCAAATACCTCATAAGGATTTTCAGTCATACTTTTTCCCTTGCCTAGGCCCTGATCACGACGTAGCTAGTTGTAGGTTTTGTGCTAGATTTAACCAACGCACTATTAAGCGCAGGTACGATTTTGCCTTCCATTATTTTGGGAGAAGATTTAACTATAATATGTCGTTGGATTCTTATCCGGCCGGAGCACATAAACGGCGCAAAGATAAAGACAGGCCTCCGAGGTCCAAAACGGGCGACATTTCTCTACCAGAGCCAGTTGCCGGTTCATTGGTCGTCAGTGAGGCGCTTTCACAGCCCCTGTCGTCTGCCAATTTTGAACTGCTTGCCTATACCGACTCCCATGAGGAGCTGATGAGGCCTTCAGGATTTCAAGGGACCGGACCTTCGGATAATGCTCCCTCAGATGGGTCCGGAGCCGCTGTGCAGGCACCGGCTTCTGAGGGGGTTTTCAGGCCTACACAGCTTCATGTAAAGATGGCTTCAGTTTTACAGTCAAAGACAAAGACTAAGGCTCCAGCAAAGACAAAGAAACAAGCACAGGCCTCTTCAGTTCAGGGCCCTAGGCCTCAGGGACAGATGCTTAAAATGGCCAAAGACCTGTTGACTATGATCAGGGGTTCCCATCCCCCTCCTGACAAAAGGCCTAGGCAAGAGCCAGATTATGATTCATCAGATCAGGTTTCAATTTCTTCTGCTTCTTCCTCTCAGCAGGATTATTCCTTTCCTCCTTATGAGGATTCTGATGCTGAAGAATCCCTTCCTTCAACTTCTCCTCCTGAAGATTATTCTTTTGGGGAAACCTTGCATGACATGAGAGAGCACTTCCACTGGGCAGGGCAGGAATACTCTGAATCTAAGAGAAGGCTTAGAGATTTTCTTCTTCTCCCCCAGCATAGGCCTCTGGCTATCCCCCCTGTCTTGGACATTGTGGATGATGTTTTTACAGAATCTACCCTCTCTCCTGATTCCTTTCCTCCTGCTCCTGTCAAACCTGATAGGTATTATAGGGTTCCAGATTCTCACAAATTCCTTTTTAAAAATCCTTCAGCTGATCCAGAAACTATTTCTCAGGGCCCTAAGGGTGTTAAAGCAGCCTCTGCTAAGAACCCTATTCCCTCTGACAGAGAGTCCAGAGCCTTGAAAAGATGGGGCAAAAAAGTTTATACTTCTGCTACGTTGTCTATTAGAGCTTTGAATTGTCAATTTCATATGTTGAAATATCAGCAATACCTTTTGTCTGTGTTGAAACAAAAGATGTCAGCCGTCTCTGGTTGTGCAGAAAATAAGGAGTTACAGGATTTATTGCATGCTATTGAGCAGGTGGGTAAACATACCCTGCACTGTGGTTTTGATTCTTTGGAGGCTTCTTGCAGGGCTGCAGCAACTGGCACAGTTATTAGAAGGCATGCGTGGTTAAGGGAGCAAAGTTTGCCAGATCAGGTTAAGGCAAAACTGTTGGATGCCCCTCTACAGCACAATGTTTTGTTTGGGGCCAAAGCCGAGGAAGTATTAAAGAAAATGGAAGACAAGGCAAAATCTATGCAGACGGTTAAAGATTTTCTACAGGTGCAACCACCTAGATTTAGCAGGAACTGGCCAGCTAAGACTTGGTCCTTTCCGACCTCGGACAGACCTCAGAGAGGCAGATACAGGTGTTCCAGAGGAAGAAGACAGACACAGACCTCTTTTAGACCCAGGCAACAGAGTGCTCCCTCTCCCAAGGGTGGAGAAGATAGGTCACAACCTTACAGGAAACAGTCTTTATGACTCCCTTATTAGATCCAGGGGCTCCTCTCCTGGAAGCGCCTTTGGGAGGAAAAATGTCTCTTTTCCATCACAATTGGAACGGCATAACCCAAGACAAATGGGTTCTGGACATAGTTTAAAGGGGTTACAAGTTTCATTTCCATATCTTGCCAAAATCAAACGGATGGCCAGACCTGCCGAAGCATCAATGGGCAGAGGCTCAGAAGCAAATTCAGTCCCTCACGGCTATGAGGGCCATAGTATTGGTACAAAACACAGAAATAGGGCAAGGTTTTTATTCAAGACTTTTCGTGGTTCCCAGGAAGGAAAACACATGGAGACCAATCCTGGACCTTTCCGTACTAAACACCTTTCTGGATATACCAAAATTCAAAATGCTCACTCTGCAGCAGCTGCTGCCTATGCTGAGCAAGAACGCTTGGATGGTGACTTTGGACTTGAAAGAAGCTTACCTGCATATTCCTATAAGGCAGGAATGCAGAAGGTATCTCAGATTCAAAGGGAGCTCGAAGCATTACCAGTTCTCTGCCCTGCCCTTTGGCTTATCACTGCACCCAAGGTCTTTACCAAGTGCCTGGCACCAGTAATGGCATTTTGCAGACAACAAGGAGACCTTACTTCAGCATCTGTTTTTTGTGCAGCATCTTCTCAGGTGTCTTGGGTTTACAGTGAACCTAAAGAAATCAAACCTGGTACCCACTCAACAGATTACTTTCCTGGGTGCTCTTTTGAACACTACAACCCAGATGGCTTACTTGACACCAGACAAAAAAGTGCAGCTTGCTTCCTCTTTCAAAAACCTGGCTTTAAAGAGTCAGCTAACTGCAAGAAAAATTCTGCAGGCCTTGGGTTACATGGCATCCTGCATTCTGCTAATACCATATGCAAGACTGCATATGAGGAAAATACAGTGGTACCTCAAGAGTGTATGGTCTCAGCATTGCCACAGTTTGGAAACAGTGCTCACAATTTTGCCTTGCCTCCAGTGGGAATTTCTTTGGTGGGCCGAGGCCTGTCTCCAGAACAAGGGAAAGCCTTTCTGTCCCACTCCAGCCAATCAAGTGTTAACGACGGATGCTTTGGACTATGCATGGGGAGCCCACATGGGTGCCTGGACAGAGGACCAAACGCACCTGCACATAAATTTGAAGTAAATGCTAGCTGTACAGAATGCACTGACAGCTTTCAAGGATCTTATTCTACTGGGGCAATTACTGATAAAGACAGACAACACTACAGTGATGTGGTACATAAACAAGCAGGGAGACTCCCACTCTTACCCCCTGTGCAGACTGGCCATGACTCTGTGGAACACAGCACTGGCCTACAAGGTAGATTTACAAGCTCAATTTCTGCCAGGAAAAGACAACTCTCTGGCAGTCAGTCTAAGCAGAAACCTCTCAGATCCACACGAATGGATGTTGGATGTTCAGATATTCAGGATGATAACAGAGGCATGGGGGTGCCCGGACATAGATCTCTTTGCATCCCCCAAAACCACCAACTTCAAACATTCTGCATGAGGACCTACCACGAACGGGCATGGAAAGTGGATGCACTCTCATTCATTTGGAAAAACCTCTCAGTGTATGCTTTTCCTCCATTGCCTCTTCTACCAAGGGTACTTCTGAAGATCAGACAGGACAAACCAAAAATGAATCTACTGGCTCCCAACAGGCCTCGACAATTCTGGTACTCAACCCTGATGAACTTGGCTCAGGGTCCGCCCTGGATTCTACCACAAATTCCACATCTGCTGTCTCAACAAGACGGCCGGATCCTGCACAGCCATGTCAAAACTCTGAATCTAGCAGTCTGATGGATCCAGGGGCTATAAGCAATTCTACCCTTACCAAACAGGTAATGGATGTAATTCTTGAAGCTAGAAGGCTCAGCACCAGGAAATCTTATGCAGGAAAATGGAAAAGATTTTGCATCTGGAATCAGGCCCAGGGTTTTGATACTACAGTTCCAAACATTCATCTGATTTTACAATACCTAACAGAGATGTTGCATAAGGGCCTATCTTTTTCATCTATCAAAATACATGCCTCGGCTATTTCTGCACACTACAATACGGATCCCCCAATTTTTTCTCATCCGTTACTTAAACAATATCTCAGGGGGGCAAAGAATATAAGGCCCCCTAGAAGAGCTCCAGTTCCCGCTTGGGATCTCAACTATGTTTTGGAAAAGCTAACTCTGCCTCCTTTTGAACCTGCAGCTACCATAGATTTAAAGTTTTTATCATGGAGAACTGCTCTTCTTTTAGCAATAACCTAGCCAGAAGAGTTTCGGAATTGCAAGCACTCATGGCTGTGGAACCCTTCATTATTTTTCATCAGGACAGGGTTTCCCTGAGGACTAACCCCACTTTTATGCCTAAGGTGGTTTCTAAAGTGGTTGAATCAGACTATTCATTTACCTACTTTCTATCCTAATCCTCAAAATGAAGGAGAGAGAATTTTGCATTCTTTAGACATATACAGGCAGCTTCGCTTTTACCTGGACAGGACCAAGATTTTTGGGAAAACTGACCAATTGTTTGTAGCCTATGCTGCTACATCACAGGGTAAAGCAATCACTAAACAAACTATTTCTAAGTGGATTGCCCACTGCATCAGGTTCTGTTACTCTGTTACTCTCATCATGGCAAACCAGTTCCTATTAACATTAGGACACATTCTACCAGACCTGCTGCTACTTCAGCAGCCTTCCTCAGTGGAGTTCCTACCAAGGGGATCTTAGAGCTGCTACTTGGAGTTCTGTGCATACCTTTTCTAAGCTCTACAACCTCCCTCTCTACTCTAAATCTAGGGCAGGCTTTGCCTCTGCAGTCCTGCAGGGCCTTGTTGCCGCCCCTTCTGTACCATCTCCAGCCACCCTTTCTTAGCTTTGGGATTCAACCCAACAGTGTTGACTGCAACAGTGAAACACGATGAATATAGTACAGTTGTGTACTCTTACCATAAATGTAGATGTTCGAGTGTGTTCACTGTTGCAGTCTGGGTTACCCTCCCTCCTATCCCCTCTTTTGCTGTTTCTATGAGTACTGTCTGTGTCTCCTTAGCGCTACTCTTCCTCTGAGGTATATTTGCTGGTGATTTTTGGTTATGTTCTAGTTTGATGCATGCTTATTCTTCTGACTATGCTATTGGCCTTTTGTTTTTGGGCACCTGACATCTGGGGCAAGAAAAACTGAGAAAAATGGTGTTGGCTGAGGCCTTTATACCCCTGGCGCTCTGACGTCAGGGAAGGAGCGACCTCAGCCGACGTCGGACCCAGACTCTGGCCGATCAAGGGCTGCCTGGCAGCAGGAAGAACCCAACAGTGATGACTGCAACAGTGAACACACTCGAACATCTACATTTATGGTAAGAGTACACAACTGTACTTTATACAGTAATTGTGAGGGAGCACTGTGTACAAGGATTCCACATCAATAGTTACCAAAATACTGTCAGCTTCCACTGTAATGTTTTTTATTTTCTTCAAAAAATCCATTGACTCTCTTATGTATGACTAAAAGGTTTCAGCAAGTAATCAAGGTAAATGGCTGTGGCTTCAGTAAGGGGACCTCCACTTGCTACCACCGGTCTACAAGGTGGGTCTTCGCTGTTCTTGTGTGGCTTTGGTATTCCAAAAAAGTAAGGTAAACGTGGGCATGGGCTCCATAATAATTATAAAGATTTTCAGTAATCATTTTTTCTTCCCACAATGTGGTGAGATTAGTGTTCCATAACTCATATGCTCTTTTTATGTCATCCATGGTAAACAACTCATAAAATCTGTTGTCCTCCAGCATGTTCTCTATCTTTTGGTTGTAGTATACCTCCTCCCTTGTCTGCCTTCATTACACGCCTGGATTTATCATTGCCTAGCTCACGCAATGTTTTTCTTTCTCCCTGTGTTAAGTTATAAAGTTTTTTCTTAGGATGCTTTTTAAGCAGTTTCCTAATATCCATCTCACATTTCATTTTGAAAGCAGCTAGTGTTTGATGTAGTGGTGGACAATAGCTGCTAGGCCTTTTTATAGTTCCATCAATAGGCTTATTTTCAGTGTCATTACTTTTGCCATGAAACTGTACCCTTAAGTTGAGCTTCCTCACAAACATTTTAACGTCTATCATTACCTAATCAACCTCACTCCTACAGCTTGGTACAAAAGTAAGTCATTTGGACAACACAGTTTTTTCCTCTTCAGTCAGTGCTTTAACAGAGTGGTTCCAGATAAGTGGAGCACCTGTTATTGTGGTACCTGTTGTTGTTATTGTACCTGTTATTGTGGCTGGTTCCTCCGTCTGAGCCTGGGACCTGGGTTGTAGTCAGGGTTCCAGTAGGGATTGCCCAGGTATTGTATTTCCCTCACCCCTGTCCACTGTTTGGTTCTCCTGTCTCCCTGGGAGTCCGTGGATAGAGTATGAGACCTCTGGAATTCCTCCTCTGCTTTCTGGAATCTCAGTGGGTTGTAGTAGCATTCCTCGCTGTGGCAGTGGTATGGGGGGACCTGGTAAGAGGGACAAGCTCTGGGGTTCTGGTGGTGATCATCGTTCTTGTTCAGGTACTGGTGCTGGCTTTGGTATTGGTGTGGTGGTTGACGTCTGTGCTGTCGATATTGGTCTTCCTGAAGAAACTGGTCTGTACTTAATAAAGGATTTTCGACTGGAAACAGACTGCCTGCCTTGCTTGGATTGCTTTTGAATACTTAGTAATGCTGTACAATTATACATTTCTATTATTACTTTTTGTTTTGTTTTGTTTTGACTTAAGACGAGTTTATGTTCGCTGCTTCTATTACAATTGTCTGATCTGATTAATATACAGTGATTAACTAAAAATATATGGACTGAAAATCTTCCACACAGGGAAGTTTCTTACACTGTTTTGTTTTTGGACCCACTACACTTTAGTGGGCTGTTTTGAGACTTCGGGGATACCACAGAAATATATCTTATACTAACATATGCAATTCTTTCTATACAGCTTTCATCTTTTCCATCAAATACACTGGATCCTGTTTTGGCTGCTGCACTGTCTACTTCATCTTCAGGATGCAAACTTTACCACAGCTGTGATATCCTTAGTCTTTAAATTGTAAATCTGGTAGTCTCATACAGTTTTTGTCTTAACGGTGTTTCTATCTTTGTTTATTTTCCTCCCACATTTCAATTACTTTATACTGACTTAAGTTTTAGGCATCGGTAATGCAGCTGAAGTAGGCCAATTACTTCTTAGCCTTCTGCCTTTAAACATAAAGCTGGTGAAAGACTGAGTCCCTCGAACCGAGTATTTCAATTTTCCAAAAACTGTGAGATGATAATTCATACACTTTCAGTGTCAGAAACGTCAACATGAGTTACTTCCTCTCTTGGAATACAGACTTTAATTTTCTAATTACACGTGTTCACTCTGTTAGTTCAATAAATTCAGGAAACTTGGAAATATACATGGCTTAATTTGAACTAAAACGAATCAGTGCTAAATCAACTCTGTGGGTGATCTGGCACTGGATATACTATGTGTGCTGTTCGAGTCAAAAATCTCAATATGTTACATTTCTTGCTCTACTTTGAACTTTATTATCCCATATCTGACTTTCAACCATTTGTCTTTTCAGGTGATTGGGAACTGTTACATTATCATCTTCGAGCACTAGGTCCTGGACACAAATTCTTCTACCTTGAAAGAAAAGAAAGTCTAGATTTCTTCTTCTTTAGTGGTGAGTTTTGCTGAGACCAACCACTAATTGTGATTTCTTCCAGTAACTAGATTTGTTTCACTGTTAGCTCATCTCTGGAATTGCTCTTCTTCTGTTATCGACAGTGGTGGAATTACCCAAATAACAGCTTGCTTTTTTTATCAATCAAAGGTTCATAGGTAAGTACTAGTCAATCAGTCTGCAGACCATTACAAGCCTAGTCCAACCCCCTATTTAAAAGTTACCTCTAGCTTCAAGGAGGGCATGACTAGGCAAACGGGGAGAATTTAAGGCTACCCATCCTATTATCTATGTTGACTTTGAAGGTAACAAAAAAGCTACTGTGCTTGACATGTAGAGAATGTTTGTTCCAGAACTCAGGAATACACAGGGATATGAATCTATCATGCCAATGTGTCTTAATTATCTGCTGATGAAGGTTTAGCTCCTTTAACGGAGTATTTGAGGTAACATTAGTTCTGTAAATGAATAGGTCAAATAGGGTTGGATCTTTCATGGCTCGAAAGGTTAGGCACAGATTTTCATGGAGGAGTTGGTAAGGAACTGAGTATAGAGAAAGGGTTAAAAGTGTCTTTTGATAACTATGATTTTTGAGGCCACTAATATTTTTCTTATGAATCTCTGAGGTCTCTCAAGTTTTGTGATATGTTTATAGACAACCACAGCAAAAAAGTTGTATTATATTCAATGATGTGTCTAATAAGATATGAGTACAGGGGAATTAAGTCTTTTTTGGAACTAATGGAGATACCTTTGGAAATTAGATGCACCAAATAAAAAGGCTTTCCGAACTACTGTGGAGGCATGCTGGTCAAATGATAAGGAATTATCAACAAGAGTGCCTAAATCTCTTATGGCAGTGTCTGATTTGAGGGGTGCTTCGCTTATATGGTAAGTGAAACTATTTTGTTTACCAAAATGAACTATGCTACATTTTTTAAATTTAATTTGAGACCACTGTACTTACACCAAATATTAACATGATCTAATCTATCTTGGGGCAATTATATGCCAGCTGAAGATCAAATATTTATTTATTTTATTTTATTTACAGTTTGATGACCGGGGAGGTCCACTGGGCTCAAGGAGCCTGTTTTCAGTGGAAGCCCGGGGAGAAAAGCTCCAAAAACACAGTAGCAATAAGCAATAAAGTATTATTAGATATCCATAACACACAGTGACAATTGATGACATTGTGATCTGTAGTGAGAGTAGGGAACAGGTGGAGGAGAACCTGGAGAGGTGGAGATATGATCTAGAGAGAAGAGGAATGAAGGTCAGCAGGACTAAGACAGAATTTGTGTGTGTGAATGAGAGGGAGGATAGAGGAATGGTGCGGATGCAGGGAGTAGAGGTGGTGAAGGTGGATGAGTTTAAATACTTGGGATCAACAGTTCAGAATAATGGTGAGTGTCGAAGAGAGGTGATGAAGAGAGTACAGGCAGGATGGAGTGGGTGGAGAAGAGTGTCAGGTGTGATTTGTGACAGACGAGTACCAGTAAGAGTGAAAGAGAAGGTCTACAAGAGGGTAGTGAGACCAGCTATGTTATATGGGTTGGAGACAGTGGCACTGACAAAAAGGCAGGAGTCAGAGCTTGAAATGGCAGAGATGAAGATGTTAAGATTTGCACTGGGTGTGATGAGGATGGACAGGATTAGGAATAAGTATATTAGAGGGTCAGCCCAGGTTGGAAGGTTTGGAGACAAAGCCAGAGAGGCAAGATTACGTTGATTTGGGCATGTGCTGGGGAGGGATGCAGAGTATATTGGGAAAAAGATGCTAAGGATGAAGCTGCCAGGTAACAGGAAAAGAGGAAGGCCTAAGATAAGTTTTATGAATGTGGTGAGAGAGAACATGTAGGTGGTTGGTGTGACAGAGCAAGATGAAGAGGACAGGAAGAAATGGAAACAGTTGATCCGCTCTGGCGACCCCTAACTGGAGCAGCCAAAAGAAGAAGAATACACAGTGACAATAAGCAAAAAGTTATATTACATAGTAAAACTTATTAGGGTACAGTCAGAAAAATTGGAACATGTATTGCATACATACATTTGTACGTTATATTCATACATATTGGGATTAGGGACAAGTTGAAACAGATGATTAGTTGCACTGAGGAAGTAGATGATGAGAGTAAGGTTGTAAAATAATTGTTATTCATTTGACTGTAGTTATTCATTTGAATGTAGTTATAGAATGACATTTCTAAACACAATTTTGCAAAGAGGGGTGAATGTAGGTGGAAAGTACATTATTTAAAAAGTATAGATTTGAGACAGACAGAAACGTACTAGAGAAGGTGGGGTGTATACATCACCATTCAGGATAAGAAGTGAGGATGATTTAGTTTAATAGCATTAAAGTTTAAGAGTTGCAAATAGAGAGAATCTTCCCCAGAAAGGGGAAAGAGGACAGTTGGCAAGCTATTTACAATATATACATTTAAGATATAGAATGCTAAGCAATGTTATATTCAAAGTGAGGCTACTGTTTTAGGTAGTCAGTATGGGGTAGATTAACTTGTAGTAGGGGCATAATGGGCTAGGTGGGTTGAGTGCAACTACAATTCAAATTTTGGGTGAGGTGGGAATGGAGCTGAGTTTTTAAGTGTTCAAGGTTTTCTGAGGTTCTTAGAGTGTGAGGTAGAGAATTCCATTTTTTTGCTAGGGAAAATGATAGCAGAAGTTGACCGACGGGACGGTTTGGCTTGTATACAGAAAGTAGACTTTGGTAGGCAGATCTTAGAGTTCTGTGAAAGGTTTACAAAACTGGATATATTATAAGTGATATATAATGTTTATAGCTACAGTTGTGTCAGCATGATTTGTAATGTACAATGTTTGCAACTGAGATTGTGTTGGTATGGTTTATTTGCATTTATATATAAATGTAAGATTTCTTGTGTCATACAGGATAATTTAATAAAGATGTTTCTTGTTTAAAAAAAATATACACTCATCTGCAAACTTAGTTAAACGTAGGCCAGGACTGCTGACCTGAAGGTCTGAGAAAAAATGCCAAATTGGAGAGAGCCCAAAACTGAGCCCTGTAATACACTGCTGGAAAATTATTTTTGTTTTCTGAAGTAGCACCTGAGACTCTACTACATTGGTTCTGTTAGACAACCAGTTATCTATCCACCACAAAACATACGGATTTATATTCAGATTTGCAATCTATCAATAAAGCCTGCCTGGGAAATAGTGTCAAAAGCCTTGGCCAGGTTTAGATATGTTGTATGCCCTGCCATAACCACTGTCCACTGCTTCAATTACTTTTTCAAAGAAAATTTTGAGGTTAAAGAGGCAAGACCTTCCTTTGACAAAATCAGTCACAGTCACCAAGATATGCACTGAACACAAAGGCACGTACGAAATACTTTGGTACAAAATTTATTGACTTCGACAACGATACTGGTTATTCAGACGCATTAAGTTTATTACACTCCTACTCCCTTTGGATCCATAAGAGGCTCGTTCTACTTCTGGCGTTCCTTCACCCTGACTGTTACACACGGAGCGCATCGACCCACTGACTTCCTGCTTATGCGGAGGCGTCTTCCTTTTATCAACTCTTCCAATCATAGCTCAACTAACAGGTTGACTGACAAGTTCAAGCAACTGGGTAAGTTCTCCTTTCATGATTACCATTTCGGACTGGATTCTCTGTATATCCTCTCCCCTCGGCGAAAAAATGGATGGTAGTTCGTCCAAGGAATCCATCTCCTCTCCCACCACGAAGTAAAAATGATATTCGACCTGACCGGCCAACAATGTAACAACAGGATAATCCAAAATCAGTCACAGTCACCAAGATATGCACTGAACACAAGGGCACGTACGAAATACTTTGGTACAAAATTTATTGACTTCGACGACGATACTGGTTATTCAGACGCAATAAGTTTAATTTGCCATCTTGTCTCCCTCTCTCTCAATAATAATTTTATATAATTGGAATATCTTAAAAACTGAGGAGAGTGTATTTAAGGTAGTGGCAGATGGACCCAAATTTGTATATAGGAATGGGAACAATCTCAAGATGAGACTAGGGAAGAAAAACAATTTCAAATATGTACAGCAGGATACACGTACCACTAGATGTGGAAGTTGTAATCAGTGTAAATATATTATGTCAGTACCGTCAATTACATTGGAAGATGTTCACAATACAAAAATAAAATTTAGAAAAGGTAACTGTAGGACTCCCCACGTGGTTTATCTAGCGAAGTGTACGAAATGTCCTTGTTATTATGTGGGGATAACAGTTAGATGTCTGAGAAATAGAATGTATGAGCATTATTATAAGATAAAAAGGGAGGATATAAAAAATGCCCTTTGGAGACATCTTAATGGAAATAGGGTATGTAATTCTTTTAATTTTGGTATACCGGAATGTATTAAACCTAACCCTAGGGGAGGGAATATAAAATTATTACTGAGAGAGAGGGAGACAAGATGGCAAATTAAACTTGATGCGTCTGAATAACCAGTATCGTTGTCGAAGTCAATAAATTTTGTACCAAAGTATTTCGTACGTGCCCTTGTGTTCAGTGCATATCTTAGTGACTGTGACTGATTTTGGATTATCCTGTTGTTACATTGTTGGCCAGTCTGGTCGAATATCATTTTTACTTCCTTTGACAAAGCTTAATTGATGAGGGTACAGAGATAAGGGAGCTTCAAAGTCCAGAATAATTAAGTCTGCGATAATGAACTCTAGCTTTACATATGAGGCAAATAAGACTAATGGGTCTATAGTTATCAGGGACTGTGGTTGGGCTACCCTTGTACAATGGCATTACAATGGCTGTTTTGCAGACTTCAAGAATGTAACCAGTGGACAGGTTACATTAATGAGGTTAAGTAGAGGTTTGGAAAGGCCATATTTGGCACTGATAACCAGGCAGCCTGGTATGTTACATGGTCCATCGATGAAGTATTCTTAGTTTTAGAAAGGGTTGCGAGAGCTTGATCCATAGTAATTTAAGTGAGTGGCTGAGACTGTGGAACCTATGGGATAACTGTAACTGTGGAAGGAGTAGAATTTCCACTAAATTTGTTAGCTAGGATATTAACTATTTCCTTTGGGTCACAGAATGTAGTATTATCGTGGACTAGCTCCAAACATTGTTGGGTGTTATTTCTTAACTTACTCACATAATTAAAGAAGGATCTGTAGTTATTTTTGATATTAGTAGCTTTTTTTAAGTTCATACACAGCTTTCAGCTACCTAATAGTTCCCTTAAGTTCTTTGTTAGTTTGCCTAAGTATGCTCTCAAGGTAGGTAGAATGGGACCTTTCATAAGCATTAAGCAGTTTCTTTCTCTTATTATATAATTTATTTATATGAGTATTCTACCAAATGGGTTTGTTATTAAAGTTCTCATTTATATTTGGTGCTGACAGTGACGTCATACTTCTCTGGCAAACATGCTTAGTGTATTTGTAGTGTGTAGTTCCTCATCTGATCTGTATTTCTCTTTCAGGCCATATTTCGGTATGTAAAGCAACTTGCTTTGCATTTTCAGTGTTTTCATATGCACAGTCCTTCTGAATATGTTTCCAAGGGATTGTGGTCTGTTTCCTTGTGAATGTCTTTGCCATAAACACAGTTGTGGAATTTTTCACATCCATATACTACAGTACTGCTAACAGCTCATTTAATATCTTAACACATCTATTTAGTGCAACTATAAATGCCCTTAATCACTAAGCAGCTGGTCTATTTTCCTATACGATCACATCTCCTACACGATTTTTAAAGGCATCTACTTGGAGCACAACTGTGTTATTTAAATCATATTGTGTTAACTCATTAACATCTATGTGGTGAGGAATGCCGCACCTCTAGCAATCCAGAGCATTTTCTGAAAAATCAACCTAAAAAGCATAAGATAAACATGTGTAAATAATTTATGAACAGTAAAAGTGAGTAACATGGTACAAATAGCACTGTATTATTAAGAAATGGTGTTTACAGTGATAATAGTGCATTCATAGTCTTTCCACAAATACTATAATGTATCACAAGATATGCAAATCTAGAATTATATTTTTTGCTACATTTTCACAAAATTTAGTATCTTGGAAACTGTGCAACCTAGACATATATTGTTAGAACATTTTTGTTAACCAGACTTAAACTTTTACATGACAGCAAGAAATTCCTCTCCAAGTGTATGTTTACTGAGACATTTACATAAATATGAAAACATCTACATAATTGTATAATTAACAATATAAATAACACTGAATACCTCTCAAAATGTGAAACTTATGGTACAAATATCCATCAGTTTTCTTCAACAAAATCTAATGCTTCACTTGATGCCATGAAATAGTTTGTAAGTCAGTTAATTTATGAAGTATTAAGTACATATGGGAATACTGCTTAAATTTCATAATTACACAAAGCCATTATTTAGCCATCCTGAAGGAAGGTTTGTCTCAAATAAACAACTGGTGTCAAAATCATAGTCTGAAACTAAATGCCAAAAAATGCATTACTGTATCCTTTGTGAAGTCAGCTATACCAGGGAATTACCACATTGATAATACACACCTAAGAGTTGACCCAGTTGTTTGGGATTTTGAAACGTATGTGGACAGTCACCTAACTTTTGACCAACGTGTGTCTATTGTTGTATAAAGTCCTTCTGTCCTGCATAGCTTATTCACAAAGAGACTGTAACTAGAGCTAGGGATGCTACTGCCCCCCTTTACTCAGCTCTTATTAGGCCAGTCAATGAATACAATGTCCCCTTTGGCATGTATCTGTCCAGACACATGCAACAAATGGAATGCCCACAAAGATACTTTACTAAAAGGGCACAAGGCCTAAACAACTTTCTAAAACGATACAAAGCCTAAACAACACGTCCTACATGGACCAACTCAAATCCCTGTCACTATATTTTGTATCCTACAGACCTCTAAGAGGTGGCCTGTGTCTGGCATACAAGGCATCCTCTGACCCATTACTGAAGGATTCAATGCACATCAACAAGTCAAATGGCGTCAGAAATACTCAGTCTAATAGGATCTAAACCTATTCTGCAACATCAACAGAATTCTTTGGATGGAGAGGCAAATTTCTCAGAGGATACCGCTGCTGTGGAACAGACTCCCCATCCACATAAAACAAAGTTCATCCCTGCCCTTTTTCAAGTGCAACTTAGATCTATGGGTGGGAAACAGAAAATTTACCCCAGTAGGCAGATGCAGCTCCTAAATCTTTATCCCATGCATGGGTCCTCTCAAATTATCTATGGTATTAGATCCCAGTTATTCCATTAGGGGTAATATATATTAATTGACCATGGGATGGGTAAGGCCAATGTTTAACCAAATGGCACAGGTTATTTCGAGCACAAAAAAGGGAAAATGACTAGATTTAAAAGGCCTGTAAGGGCAGCTAGCCTAGTACTCACTTATGAACCAGCAATATCTCCTGTACAGTGTGATATAAATGGACACTGACAATTTTAATTTCACACCATATCCCTCAATAATATGTAGGTCTCTCAGTTATGAAAATATGAACATAAATATGAAAATGTGAATAATAAGTTGCCATAGCGATTAATGTCTCTACTGCAGGACAACATATATTAACTATCTTACTATCATTTTTAATAACTTCTTACCTTTTCTAATATAGTCTTTTGCTGGCTGATACGTCACTTAGTTAAGGAAGCCAGACCTCCTAAAAAAGTCTGGACACCATAAGGGGCTAAGGGTGTTAACTGGAAGCATACAAAACAGTGCAATAGGCCTGAATGACTTAAAGTTGTTGCATCTCTAACTTGATTGTATTCTAAAGTTGGCACACCTGTTAACTAGAGACTTAAGTCATTCAAAACTGTCTTCCTATATATAGTTCATTCCCAGGCTACATCTTGCCTTAACAGCTTTCTTAGAGGAATAGTAATCACAGATATATTGGGTACTGACTCTACAAAACACTGCATAATTTCCAGAAACCTCTGTAATACTAATTTTTGGCATCTACACAACTGCTATTTTGCTGTGTCAGACTTCAGTCCATCAGATGTTAAAGTATGTCTTGTGTATTTTAAATCTGCTGTTATTTTACATTTGCTCTTATTTAACTTGAAATGATGATGCCTTAGTCTATGCAGCAGCAGTATCAATCTCCTGTCATGCTCTTCTTTGTGTTTAACCTGACATTAACAGATCACTGATTATGTTTGCCACGTGTTCCAAAATGTCATTAAGCTCTGTAACCTCTCTCTGGAACGCCCCTGGTAGTGATGAAATACCAAATAGTAGATTAAGGAAGACATGCCTTCCTACAGACATAATAAAAATGTCCAGTTTGAAACTTTCATTGCCTACATTTATCTGTCAGGATCCCTGGCTTGGAACATATACTGAAAATAAAATAGCATCTGGCATTATTGAGACCGCTTCTTCTATGAGCGAGTCACTTAAATAGAAAATGTCTCTGTGGATCAGTGTTCTACCCTGGTAAAAAATACATACAGAAATGAAAACAAATAAATAAAGTTAAAACAATGAGTAATGCTGTCTTTTAATCATGTTATTCAGATTTTGCAGATCAGTACACATGTGAATCTTGTGTTGCCCATGCCTAATCCTTATTACTCTTCTAACCTGTGAGAAAAAAATGTCTATAAATGTTTTATGTGCAAAATTAAATTTAATCACCTATTAAAACATACAAAATAATCACTCATTGTAAATCATTGTAAATAAGCCATATGTGTAATTTTGTAAACACAACATTGAAGCAATTCCTCCTTCCATATCTTTTTAATTTTGAACCAATAGTGAATTTGTTCCCTTATTATGAGGTTTTCTTTTAAAAAATTATTGTTCAGCTGAAAAGACATAATGCCATATCAATAAAAACACTCCATTTTAATCAGCACCGGAAAAGTAATGAAGACATTAATTAAATAAACACTACAGAATTTTTAACAGTGAGAATAAAATCAGGAAGGTTGGCACCAAAATGTTATTCAACTAAATGTTATTCACCAAAAAACATTTTAAATAAATTTCACTGAAAATAAAATAAATCTTATAGTGTTTTTGGGAGGTTGCACCCCACTCTCCTACTTATTTATTTTAATTCCTAGGTCACACTTCCTAGGAAAAAGGGAAAAAGCACAAAGATCCTATAATTCCAACTTTGAAAGCAAGACTGTTATACCAATATCAGTAACATCTGTACTTAAACACATTAGGTGAAAATGTTTAATTAGACTTGGGTAGAATGGTTATCCCATACAGATGATTATATTTTTACATATAAAGTAGCACTAAAGCAGTAATAATATCAGGGCAACTAACAAATATGTTAATAGAATGTACCAGTATTAGTTGAAATACCTTACTAAGTACCTATTAAAAGATACATAATGAATTATGTCACCAAGTAAGTAAATAAAACAATCACAATCCAGTACATTCCTGCAACCTGACAGGAAAATATGTTTTTAAATAGCTCATTTTAGATCAACCAAATTGCACAGATAGCAGTGGGTCTGTGATATGGTATGACACAGGGCAGGATTCACGAAGCCTCCATGTAAGAGTTACAAGGCTTACACGGAGGCTGCAGTTAAATGGTGTGATGTCAGCATGTAATGCATATGCATGAGGGCATGCTGAATCACACCTAAGGCTTACACAATCCGTGGAAGACAGTAGGGGGTGTCCGTAGGCCGAGCCCTGCAAACGGACACGCCCCCAGAAGAGTAAAAGTCCCGAAAGTAAACCCCCACGACAGAGTCCGTGTAAATGTGAATAAACATGCCCCTACAGACTATGAACATAAAATGTATAAATGAACATGTTATATATTTTTTTTAAATTGTAAAGATGTTTGCCCGTGAGTGCGCTCGTTTGCGCGGGCGTGCCCATAGCTTAGCCACAGTTAGCAGTCAGTGGAAAAGCATATAAGAACTACATATGCAAAGTAAGCCAAGAAGCAATAGCGTGGCGGTAGAGATGTTGGCTGAAGAGCAGGCAGTCATGGTTCGAGCCCCCCCAACATCAATTTTTATTTTTAGTGAAATAAGCACGAAACAAGTCCCTGACATATATGTACACATATAAAATTATATTTTATGTAAAATGTAATGAAATGGGCCATTTATTTTGAAGAAATGTGAGATAACAAAATAATAAAAAATGTCAGATGTGCCTATAGCTGAGCTACAGTTTAACAAGTTGAGTGCATCTGCCCGTAGGTGAGCAGTGGTTTAACAGGTGTAAAATGAGTGCCCGTGGGTGAGCAGTGGTTTAACACGCTGAAACTGTGTGCCCGTAGCTGAGCTGAGCGTAATATGCGTGCTGACAGCCAAATGAAGCGTAAACCAGCGTAACCCGTTTGCGCGGAGCTGCGCGCCAACAAGCTAACCGATGGGCAGCGTTGAGCAAGCTGTAACAAAACTGCCTTTACACAAACACACCTCCTAGCCTGTGTAGACAGTCATAAAATATAAAAAGCAGTGGCTAGGTTCGAACCCAGGATACCATGCACCATAGTCAAGGTACTGAACCACTAAGCCATGACAGTTGCACTTAGAAATGCAGTAATAGCATATATATAGGAATGAATAGAAAGAGGAGCATGACAAAGCAGGTTTTGTGAAGCTGATACAATTCCAAAATGGCCAATCACAGATAAGTGCGGGAAAAACGGCATATATAAGCCCCATAGGCGGGAATACACAGCATAACCGATTGTAGAACCAACTTGCAGCTAGAATATCAGGTGTAGGTGAGGGTAGTTGCTTTCGAGCACAGACGTGGGGCATTGAGGAGTCCAAATATATGGTTTGGCTCCTTGTCCACAATCATGAGGCTCAACTCATGCAGGGCCAGGTCCTGTGGGGAGCATATAGGGCTGAGGTGTGGGACCGGTTGGCTCATGATCTCACCAGTGCCACAGGGATACCAAGGACTGGTGAGCAGGTCCATCACCACCATGCGGACCTGAAGAGACGGAAGCAGAACCAACTGAACCGTTGGATCCAGGAGGCCCGGCAAATGCCCAACGCCCCACTACTGAGTAAGTTACATCTAATTATTTATGTAAGAAATTAACCTAGCTGATATTATGGAGATGTGTATTTCAATATCACTTTATTTATATTACAGCTGCAGGTGTCCGTTCTGCGAACCGTAGAGCCTATGGCGATAGGCTGGCACGGTTACTCCACCAGGCATGTCAGTAATCCTCTCCCTGTAACTGTAAATAAATATAAAAGTATGACAGTTAGCAAAAGAGTGCAGTGTAGTCACTAAGTAATAAAATGTGCAAGTAACAGTGTAAGAGGGTTTGCAAGTATTGCTTGATTAAAAAAGTGTGATGCAGTCTGTAATCCCAACAGAAAAATGAAACAAGTCTGAAATAAAGATGTCCCACCTGTAATATAATAGTACATAACCTGCAGCAGGCTGAAAAGTTCAGCTGCAGGAGCTGAGTAAAACACGTGTGAAATATATCCCTGTTGAAATACAGAAACATGACAGAAGTGAGACTGTTGGAAAGGATTGTTACAACTACAGGTAAAACATGTCAATAAAGCCTAGAATTAAGTACCATCCTGAATTGTAAAAATAAAACAAGTGAGAGAGTGTGAGAAAGAGTTATGAATCCACCAATAAAGTAGTAATAACTCCTGAATAAAGTATACTGCAGTCAGTACAGAATGAAATGAATGTGACAAGCAGAACCAAACTGTAAAATGTGTTGAAAATGTTACCGCAGCTGGAATGTGTATCCCAAAATCTGGATATGTTGCTCTCAGTCTGCAATATGCAGATAGTATGGTTGTCTGAAATACCAAACATCCACAGTTATCTATAGCTATATAAAGCAAATGTAGCAGGATGATGTAGCTGAACAGAGCCAGATATGAATGTGTATGAATAAAAATGAAAATGTATATTGATGTAGCAGTAACATTCCTATCACCAACTTGAAGTAGTTATCACATAGGAAACTGTAGGCAGAACTGTAGTGTGTATATATCTGCAGCTATAGAAATGTACACCATATGTATTGGTATTTGAAGTTGTTAATTAAATTTTCATAGGGTAAGTACTAGTCAATCAGTCTGCAGACCATTACAAGCCTAGTCCAACCCCCTATTTAAAGTTACCTCTAGCTTCAAGGAGGGCATGACTAGGCAAACGGGAGAATTCTAAGGCTACCCATCCTATTATCTATGTTGACTTTGAAGGTAACAAAAAGCTACTGTGCTTGACATGTAGAGAATGTTTGTTCCAGAACTCAGGAATACACAGGATATGAATCTATCATGCCAATGTGTCTTAATTATCTGCTGATGAAGGTTTAGCTCCTTTAACGGAGTATTTGAGGTAACATTAGTTCTGTAAATGAATAGGTCAAATAGGGTTGGATCTTTCATGGCTCGAAAGGTTAGGCACAGATTTTCATGGAGGAGTTGGTAAGGAACTGAGTATAGAGAAAGGGTTAAAAGTGTCTTTTGATAACTATGATTTTTGAGGCCACTAATATTTTTCTTATGAATCTCTGAGGTCTCTCAAGTTTTGTGATATGTTTATAGACAACCACAGCAAAAAAGTTGTATTATATTCAATGATGTGTCTAATAAGATATGAGTACAGGGGAATTAAGTCTTTTTTGGAACTAATGGAGATACCTTTGGAAATTAGATGCACCAAATAAAAAGGCTTTCCGAACTACTGTGGAGGCATGCTGGTCAAATGATAAGGAATTATCAACAAGAGTGCCTAAATCTCTTATGGCAGTGTCTGATTTGAGGGGTGCTTCGCTTATATGGTAAGTGAAACTATTTTGTTTACCAAAATGAACTATGCTACATTTTTAAATTTAATTTGAGACCACTGTACTTACCAAATATTAACATGATCTAATCTATCTTGGGGCAATTATATGCCAGCTGAAGATCAAATATTTATTTATTTTATTTTATTTACAGTTTGATGACCGGGAGGTCCACTGGGCTCAAGGAGCCTGTTTTCAGTGGAAGCCCGGGAGAAAAGCTCCAAAAACACAGTAGCAATAAGCAATAAAGTATTATTAGATATCCATAACACACAGTGACAATTGATGACATTGTGATCTGTAGTGAGAGTAGGGAACAGGTGGAGGAGAACCTGGAGAGGTGGAGATATGATCTAGAAGAGGAATGAAGGTCAGCAGGACTAAGACAGAATTTGTGTGTGTGAATGAGAGGGAGGATAGAGGAATGGTGCGGATGCAGGGAGTAGAGGTGGTGAAGGTGGATGAGTTTAAATACTTGGGATCAACAGTTCAGAATAATGGTGAGTGTCGAAGAGAGGTGATGAAGAGAGTACAGGCAGGATGGAGTGGGTGGAGAAGAGTGTCAGGTGTGATTTGTGACAGACGAGTACCAGTAAGAGTGAAAGAGAAGGTCTACAAGAGGGTAGTGAGACCAGCTATGTTATATGGGTTGGAGACAGTGGCACTGACAAAAAGGCAGGAGTCAGAGCTTGAAATGGCAGAGATGAAGATGTTAAGATTTGCACTGGGTGTGATGAGGATGGACAGGATTAGGAATAAGTATATTAGAGGGTCAGCCCAGGTTGGAAGGTTTGGAGACAAAGCCAGAGAGGCAAGATTACGTTGATTTGGGCATGTGCTGGGGAGGGATGCAGAGTATATTGGGAAAAAGATGCTAAGGATGAAGCTGCCAGGTAACAGGAAAAGAGGAAGGCCTAAGATAAGTTTTATGAATGTGGTGAGAGAGAACATGTAGGTGGTTGGTGTGACAGAGCAAGATGAAGAGGACAGGAAGAAATGGAAACAGTTGATCCGCTCTACGACCCCTAACTGGAGCAGCCAAAAGAAGAAGAATACACAGTGACAATAAGCAAAAGTTATATTACATAGTAAAACTTATTAGGTACAGTCAGAAAATTGGAACATGTATTGCATACATACATTTGTGCGTTATATTCATACATATTGGGATTAGGGACAAGTTGAAACAGATGATTAGTTGCACTGAGGAAGTAGATGATGAGAGTAAGGTTGTAAAATAATTGTTATTCATTTGACTGTAGTTATTCATTTGAATGTAGTTATAGAATGACATTTCTAAACACAATTTTGCAAAGAGGGGTGAATGTAGGTGGAAAGTACATTATTTAAAAAGTATAGATTTGAGACAGACAGAAACGTACTAGAGAAGGTGGGGTGTATACATCACCATTCAGGATAAGAAGTGAGGATGATTTAGTTTAATAGCATTAAAGTTTAAGAGTTGCAAATAGAGAGAATCTTCCCCAGAAAGGGGAAAGAGGACAGTTGGCAAGCTATTTACAATATATACATTTAAGATATAGAATGCTAAGCAATGTTATATTCAAAGTGAGGCTACTGTTTTAGGTAGTCAGTATGGGGTAGATTAACTTGTAGTAGGGGCATAATGGGCTAGGTGGGTTGAGTGCAACTACAATTCAAATTTTGGGTGAGGTGGGAATGGAGCTGAGTTTTAAGTGTTCAAGGTTTTCTGAGGTTCTTAGAGTGTGAGGTAGAGAATTCCATTTTTGCTAGGGAAAATGATAGCAGAAGTTGACCGACGGACGGTTTGGCTTGTATACAGAAAGTAGACTTTGGTAGGCAGATCTTAGAGTTCTGTGAAAGGTTTACAAAACTGGATATATTATAAGTGATATATAATGTTTATAGCTACAGTTGTGTCAGCATGATTTGTAATGTACAATGTTTGCAACTGAGATTGTGTTGGTATGGTTTATTTGCATTTATATATAAATGTAAGATTTCTTGTGTCATACAGGATAATTTAATAAAGATGTTTCTTGTTTAAAAAAAATATACACTCATCTGCAAACTTAGTTAAACGTAGGCCAGGACTGCTGACCTGAAGGTCTGAGAAAAAATGCCAAATTGGAGAGAGCCCAAAACTGAGCCCTGTAATACACTGCTGGAAAATTATTTTTGTTTTCTGAAGTAGCACCTGAGACTCTACTACATTGGTTCTGTTAGACAACCAGTTATCTATCCACCACAAAACATACGGATTTATATTCAGATTTGCAATCTATCAATAAAGCCTGCCTGGGAAATAGTGTCAAAAGCCTTGGCCAGGTTTAGATATGTTGTATGCCCTGCCATAACCACTGTCCACTGCTTCAATTACTTTTTCAAAGAAAATTTTGAGGTTAAAGAGGCAAGACCTTCCTTTGACAAAATCAGTCACAGTCACCAAGATATGCACTGAACACAAAGGCACGTACGAAATACTTTGGTACAAAATTTATTGACTTCGACAACGATACTGGTTATTCAGACGCATTAAGTTTATTACACTCCTACTCCCTTTGGATCCATAAGAGGCTCGTTCTACTTCTGGCGTTCCTTCACCCTGACTGTTACACACGGAGCGCATCGACTCCACTGACTTCCTGCTTATGCGGAGGCGTCTTCCTTTTATCAACTCTTCCAATCATAGCTCAACTAACAGGTTGACTGACAAGTTCAAGCAACTGGGTAAGTTCTCCTTTCATGATTACCATTTCGGACTGGATTCTCTGTATATCCTCTCCTCGGCGAAAAAATGGATGGTAGTTCATCCAAGGAATCCATCTCCTCTCCCACCAGTAAAAATGATATTCGACCTGACCGCCAACAATGTAACAACAGGATAATCCAAAATCAGTCACAGTCACCAAGATATGCACTGAACACAAGGGCACGCATTGAAATACTTTGGTACAAAATTTATTGACTTGACGACATACTGGTTATTCAGACGCAATAAGTTTAATTTGCCATCTTGTCTCCCTCTCTCAATAATAATTTTATATAATTGGAATATCTTAAAAACTGAGGAGAGTGTATTTAAGGTAGTGGCAGATGGACCCAAATTTGTATATAGGAATGGGAACAATCTCAAGATGAGACTAGGAACAAAAACAATTTCAAATATGCACACCAGGATACACGTACCACTACACGTGGAAGTTGTAATCACTGTAAATATATTATGTCAGTACCACAATTACATTGGAAGATGTTCACAATACAAAAATAAAATTTAGAAAAGGTAACTGTAGGACTCCCCACGTGGTTTATCTAGCTAAGTGTACGAAATGTCCTTGTTATTATGTGGGGATAACAGTTAGATGTCTGAGAAATAGAATGTATGAGCATTATTATAAGATAAAAAGGGAGGATATAAAAAATGCCCTTTGGAGACATCTTAATGGAAATAGGGTATGTAATTCTTTTAATTTTGGTATACCGGAATGTATTAAACCTAACCCTAGGGAGGAATATAAAATTATTACTGAGAGAGAGGGAGACAAGATGGCAAATTAAACTTGATGCGTCTGAATAACCAGTATCGTTGTCGAAGTCAATAAATTTTGTACCAAAGTATTTCAGACGTGCCCTTGTGTTCAGTGCATATCTTAGTGACTGTGACTGATTTTGGATTATCCTGTTGTTACATTGTTGGCCAGTCTGGTCGAATATCATTTTACTTCCTTTGACAAAGCTTAATTGATGAGGGTACAGAGATAAGGGAGCTTCAAAGTCCAGAATAATTAAGTCTGCGATAATGAACTCTAGCTTTACATATGAGGCAAATAAGACTAATGGGTCTATAGTTATCAGGGACTGTGGTTGGGCTACCCTTGTACAATGGCATTACAATGGCTGTTTTGCAGATTTCAAGAATGTAACCAGTGGACAGGTTACATTAATGAGGTTAAGTAGAGGTTTGAAAGGCCATATTTGGCACTGATAACCAGGCAGCCTGGTATGTTACATGGTCCATCGATGAAGTATTCTTAGTTTTAGAAAGGGTTGCAGAGCTTGATCCATAGTAATTTAAGTGAGTGGCTGAGACTGTGGAACCTATGGGATAACTGTAACTGTGGAAGGAGTAGAATTTCCACTAAATTTGTTAGCTAGGATATTAACTATTTCCTTTGGGTCACAGAATGTAGTATTATCGTGGACTAGCTCCAAACATTGTTGGGTGTTATTTCTTAACTTACTCACATAATTAAAGGATCTGTAGTTATTTTTGATATTAGTAGCTTTTTTAAGTTCATACACAGCTTTCAGCTACCTAATAGTTCCTTAAGTTCTTTGTTAGTTTGCCTAAGTATGCTCTCAAGGTAGGTAGAATGGGACCTTTCATAAGCATTACAGTTTCTTTCTCTTATTATATAATTTATTTATATGAGTATTCTACCAAATGGGTTTGTTATTAAAGTTCTCATTTATATTTGGTGCTGACAGTGACGTCATACTTCTCTGGCAAACATGCTTAGTGTATTTGTAGTGTGTAGTTCCTCATCTGATCTGTATTTCTCTTTCAGGCCATATTTCGGTATGTAAAGCAACTTGCTTTGCATTTTCAGTGTTTTCATATGCACAGTCCTTCTGAATATGTTTCCAAGGGATTGTGGTCTGTTTCCTTGTGAATGTCTTTGCCATAAACACAGTTGTGGAATTTTTCACATCCATATACTACAGTACTGCTAACAGCTCATTTAATATCTTAACACATCTATTTAGTGCAACTATAAATGCCCTTAATCACTAAGCAGCTGGTCTATTTTCCTATACGATCACATCTCCTACACGATTTTTAAAGGCATCTACTTGGAGCACAACTGTGTTATTTAAATCATATTGTGTTAACTCATTAACATCTATGTGGTGAGGAATGCCGCACCTCTAGCAATCCAGAGCATTTTCTGAAAAATCAACCTAAAAAGCATAAGATAAACATGTGTAAATAATTTATGAACAGTAAAAGTGAGTAACATGGTACAAATAGCACTGTATTATTAAGAAATGGTGTTTACAGTGATAATAGTGCATTCATAGTCTTTCCACAAATACTATAATGTATCACAAGATATGCAAATCTAGAATTATATTTTTTGCTACATTTTCACAAAATTTAGTATCTTGGAAACTGTGCAACCTAGACATATATTGTTAGAACATTTTTGTTAACCAGACTTAAACTTTTACATGACAGCAAGAAATTCCTCTCCAAGTGTATGTTTACTGAGACATTTACATAAATATGAAAACATCTACATAATTGTATAATTAACAATATAAATAACACTGAATACCTCTCAAAATGTGAAACTTATGGTACAAATATCCATCAGTTTTCTTCAACAAAATCTAATGCTTCACTTGATGCCATGAAATAGTTTGTAAGTCAGTTAATTTATGAAGTATTAAGTACATATGGGAATACTGCTTAAATTTCATAATTACACAAAGCCATTATTTAGCCATCCTGAAGGAAGGTTTGTCTCAAATAAACAACTGGTGTCAAAATCATAGTCTGAAACTAAATGCCAAAAAATGCATTACTGTATCCTTTGTGAAGTCAGCTATACCAGGGAATTACCACATTGATAATACACACCTAAGAGTTGACCCAGTTGTTTGGGATTTTGAAACGTATGTGGACAGTCACCTAACTTTTGACCAACGTGTGTCTATTGTTGTATAAAGTCCTTCTGTCCTGCATAGCTTATTCACAAAGAGACTGTAACTAGAGCTAGGGATGCTACTGCCCCCCTTTACTCAGCTCTTATTAGGCCAGTCAATGAATACAATGTCCTTTGGCATGTATCTGTCCAGACACATGCAACAAATGGAATGCCCACAAAGATACTTTACTAAAAGGGCACAAGGCCTAAACAACTTTCTAAAACGATACAAAGCCTAAACAACACGTCCTACATGGACCAACTCAAATCCCTGTCACTATATTTTGTATCCTACAGACCTCTAAGAGGTGGCCTGTGTCTGGCATACAAGGCATCCTCTGACCCATTACTGAAGGATTCAATGCACATCAACAAGTCAAATGGCCAGAAATACTCAGTCTAATAGGATCTAAACCTATTCTGCAACATCAACAGAATTCTTTGGATGGAGAGGCAAATTTCTCAGAGGATACCTGCTGTGGAACAGACTCCCCATCCACATAAAACAAAGTTCATCCCTGCCCTTTTTCAAGTGCAACTTAGATCTATGGGTGGGAAACAGAAAATTTACCCCAGTAGGCAGATGCAGCTCCTAAATCTTTATCCCATGCATGGGTCCTCTCAAATTATCTATGGTATTAGATCCCAGTTATTCCATTAGGGGTAATATATATTAATTGACCATGGGATGGGTAAGGCCAATGTTTAACCAAATGGCACAGGTTATTTCGAGCACAAAAAAGGGAAAATGACTAGATTTAAAAGGCCTGTAAGGGCAGCTAGCCTAGTACTCACTTATGAACCAGCAATATCTCCTGTACAGTGTGATATAAATGGACACTGACAATTTTAATTTCACACCATATCCCTCAATAATATGTAGGTCTCTCAGTTATGAAAATATGAACATAAATATGAAAATGTGAATAATAAGTTGCCATAGCGATTAATGTCTCTACTGCAGGACAACATATATTAACTATCTTACTATCATTTTAATAACTTCTTACCTTTTCTAATATAGTCTTTTGCTGGCTGATACGCCACTTAGTTAAGGAAGCCAGACCTCCTAAAAAAGTCTGGACACCATAAGGGGCTAAGGGTGTTAACTGGAAGCATACAAAACAGTGCAATAGGCCTGAATGACTTAAAGTTGTTGCATCTCTAACTTGATTGTATTCTAAAGTTGGCACACCTGTTAACTAGAGACTTAAGTCATTCAAAACTGTCTTCCTATATATAGTTCATTCCCAGGCTACATCTTGCCTTAACAGCTTTCTTAGAGGAATAGTAATCACAGATATATTGGGTACTGACTCTACAAAACACTGCATAATTTCCAGAAACCTCTGTAATACTAATTTTTGGCATCTACACAACTGCTATTTTGCTGTGTCAGACTTCAGTCCATCAGATGTTAAAGTATGTCTTGTGTATTTTAAATCTGCTGTTATTTTACATTTGCTCTTATTTAACTTGAAATGATGATGCCTTAGTCTATGCAGCAGCAGTATCAATCTCCTGTCATGCTCTTCTTTGTGTTTAACCTGACATTAACAGATCACTGATTATGTTTGCCACGTGTTCCAAAATGTCATTAAGCTCTGTAACCTCTCTCTGAACGCCTGGTAGTGATGAAATACCAAATAGTAGATTAAGGAAGACATGCCTTCCTACAGACATAATAAAAATGTCCAGTTTGAAACTTTCATTGCCTACATTTATCTGTCAGGATCCCTGGCTTGGAACATATACTGAAAATAAAATAGCATCTGGCATTATTGAGACCGCTTCTTCTATGAGCGAGTCACTTAAATAGAAAATGTCTCTGTGGATCAGTGTTCTACCCTGGTAAAAATACATACAGAAATGAAAACAAATAAATAAAGTTAAAACAATGAGTAATGCTGTCTTTTAATCATGTTATTCAGATTTTGCAGATCAGTACACATGTGAATCTTGTGTTGCCCATGCCTAATCCTTATTACTCTTCTAACCTGTGAGAAAAAAATGTCTATAAATGTTTTATGTGCAAAATTAAATTTAATCACCTATTAAAACATACAAAATAATCACTCATTGTAAATCATTGTAAATAAGCCATATGTGTAATTTTGTAAACACAACATTGAAGCAATTCCTCCTTCCATATCTTTTTAATTTTGAACCAATAGTGAATTTGTTCCCTTATTATGAGGTTTTCTTTTAAAAAATTATTGTTCAGCTGAAAAGACATAATGCCATATCAATAAAAACACTCTCCATTTTAATCAGCACCGGAAAAGTAATGAAGACATTAATTAAATAAACACTACAGAATTTTTAACAGTGAGAATAAAATCAGGAAGGTTGGCACCAAAATGTTATTCAACTAAATGTTATTCACCAAAAAAACATTTTAAATAAATTTCACTGAAAATAAAATAAATCTTATAGTGTTTTTGGGAGGTTGCACCCCACTCTCCTACTTATTTATTTTAATTCCTAGGTCACACTTCCTAGGAAAAAGGGAAAAAGCACAAAGATCCTATAATTCCAACTTTGAAAGCAAGACTGTTATACCAATATCAGTAACATCTGTACTTAAACACATTAGGTGAAAATGTTTAATTAGACTTGGGTAGAATGGTTATCCCATACAGATGATTATATTTTTACATATAAAGTAGCACTAAAGCAGTAATAATATCAGGGCAACTAACAAATATGTTAATAGAATGTACCAGTATTAGTTGAAATACCTTACTAAGTACCTATTAAAAGATACATAATGAATTATGTCACCAAGTAAGTAAATAAAACAATCACAATCCAGTACATTCCTGCAACCTGACAGGAAAATATGTTTTTAAATAGCTCATTTTAGATCAACCAAATTGCACAGATAGCAGTGGGTCTGTGATATGGTATGACACAGGGCAGGATTCACGAAGCCTCCATGTAAGAGTTACAAGGCTTACACGGAGGCTGCAGTTAAATGGTGTGATGTCAGCATGTAATGCATATGCATGAGGGCATGCTGAATCACACCTAAGGCTTACACAATCCGTGGAAGACAGTAGGGGGGTGTCCGTAGGCCGAGCCCTGCAAACGGACACGCCCCCAGAAGAGTAAAAGTCCCGAAAGTAAACCCCCACGACAGAGTCCGTGTAAATGTGAATAAACATGCCCCTACAGACTATGAACATAAAATGTATAAATGAACATGTTATATATTTTTTTAAATTGTAAAGATGTTTGCCCGTGAGTGCGCTCGTTTGCGCGGGCGTGCCCATAGCTTAGCCACAGTTAGCAGTCAGTGGAAAAGCATATAAGAACTACATATGCAAAGTAAGCCAAGAAGCAATAGCGTGGCGGTAGAGATGTTGGCTGAAGAGCAGGCAGTCATGGTTCGAGCCCCCCCAACATCAATTTTTATTTTTAGTGAAATAAGCACGAAACAAGTCCCTGACATATATGTACACATATAAAATTATATTTTATGTAAAATGTAATGAAATGGGCCATTTATTTTGAAGAAATGTGAGATAACAAAATAATAAAAAATGTCAGATGTGCCTATAGCTGAGCTACAGTTTAACAAGTTGAGTGCATCTGCCCGTAGGTGAGCAGTGGTTTAACAGGTGTAAAATGAGTGCCCGTAGGTGAGCAGTGGTTTAACACGCTGAAACTGTGTGCCCGTAGCTGAGCTGAGCGTAATATGCGTGCTGACAGCCAAATGACGCGTAAACCAGCGTAACCCATTTGCGCGGAGCTGCGTGCCGCGCCAACAAGCTAACCGATGGGCAACGTTGAGCAAGCTGTAACAAAACTGCCTTTACACAAACACACCTCCTAGCCTGTGTAGACAGTCATAAAATATAAAAAGCAGTGGCTAGGTTCGAACCCAGGATACCATGCACCATAGTCAAGGTACTGAACCACTAAGCCATGACAGTTGCACTTAGAAATGCAGTAATAGCATATATATAGGAATGAATAGAAAGAGGAGCATGACAAAGCAGGTTTTGTGAAGCTGATACAATTCCAAAATGGCCAATCACAGATAAGTGCGGGAAAAACGGCATATATAAGCCCCATAGGCGGGAATACACAGCATAACCGATTGTAGAACCAACTTGCAGCTAGAATATCAGGTGTAGGTGAGGGTAGTTGCTTTCGAGCACAGACGTGGGGCATTGAGGAGTCCAAATATATGGTTTGGCTCCTTGTCCACAATCATGAGGCTCAACTCATGCAGGGCCAGGTCCTGTGGGGAGCATATAGGGCTGAGGTGTGGGACCGGTTGGCTCATGATCTCACCAGTGCCACAGGGATACCAAGGACTGGTGAGCAGGTCCATCACCACCATGCGGACCTGAAGAGACGGAAGCAGAACCAACTGAACCGTTGGATCCAGGAGGCCCGGCAAATGCCCAACGCCCCACTACTGAGTAAGTTACATCTAATTATTTATGTAAGAAATTAACCTAGCTGATATTATGGAGATGTGTATTTCAATATCACTTTATTTATATTACAGCTGCAGGTGTCCGTTCTGCGAACCGTAGAGCCTATGGCGATAGGCTGGCACGGTTACTCCACCAGGCATGTCAGTAATCCTCTCCCTGTAACTGTAAATAAATATAAAAGTATGACAGTTAGCAAAAGAGTGCAGTGTAGTCACTAAGTAATAAAATGTGCAAGTAACAGTGTAAGAGGGTTTGCAAGTATTGCTTGATTAAAAAAGTGTGATGCAGTCTGTAATCCCAACAGAAAAATGAAACAAGTCTGAAATAAAGATGTCCCACCTGTAATATAATAGTACATAACCTGCAGCAGGCTGAAAAGTTCAGCTGCAGGAGCTGAGTAAAACACGTGTGAAATATATCCCTGTTGAAATACAGAAACATGACAGAAGTGAGACTGTTGGAAAGGATTGTTACAACTACAGGTAAAACATGTCAATAAAGCCTAGAATTAAGTACCATCCTGAATTGTAAAAATAAAACAAGTGAGAGAGTGTGAGAAAGAGTTATGAATCCACCAATAAAGTAGTAATAACTCCTGAATAAAGTATACTGCAGTCAGTACAGAATGAAATGAATGTGACAAGCAGAACCAAACTGTAAAATGTGTTGAAAATGTTACCGCAGCTGGAATGTGTATCCCAAAATCTGGATATGTTGCTCTCAGTCTGCAATATGCAGATAGTATGGTTGTCTGAAATACCAAACATCCACAGTTATCTATAGCTATATAAAGCAAATGTAGCAGGATGATGTAGCTGAACAGAGCCAGATATGAATGTGTATGAATAAAAATGAAAATGTATATTGATGTAGCAGTAACATTCCTATCACCAACTTGAAGTAGTTATCACATAGGAAACTGTAGGCAGAACTGTAGTGTGTATATATCTGCAGCTATAGAAATGTACACCATATGTATTGGTATTTGAAGTTGTTAATTAAATTTTCTTCACCCTACCCTATAACCACATATAATCCATTCCACGTGAAATTGGTATGTGCAATCACAATTAACACCCCTGGACATCTGTCCTGTTGGTTCATACATATTTGCATGTACGTTGATGCATCTGCCCTGTTCATACATCCAAACCTGATGGCCTGTTGCCATCAATCAACCCTACATGTTGTTGGACTGTGTATTGCTGTTCAAAATATGCATGTGTTATGCTTGCTGTTCAATGGTTTGAATATCTGGGTGTTTGGTTAATGGGAATACTAATGCATGCTGTTACAACTAATTGTGAATGGTATTGTACGTTACTAACCCAAACTGTCATGACATAATGCAAAACATAGGACGACAGGGAAGGCGGGTTCCAGCGGACCCACCTCTCCCTCCTCAGCTGGCGAGTGCACCTGGCAGTAGTGCCCAGGCCGGACCCTCCTCCGGTGGCCCTGTGCCACCTGTGGGTGGAAGCGCTGCAGGGGATGGGGCTCGTCCCCCCTCTGCAAGTGTGGCCGGAGGAGAACATCCACTCACCCTCCGTAGTGTCCGGACTGTGGTGCGTAGGGAGATCCGGGAAGCTGTTCTTGGGCCCCTACGCCAGCTTGAGGCACAGGTAGCACAACTAACGAGCGTGCCTGCTGCCCGGCCTACACAGCCCCCAGCACAGCCCCGTCCTGGGCCGTGAAGGCACAGTGGCAACTGCCCATGGGTGGGGATATTAGTTCCACTGTTGCCATCTGTGGGCTCATGGGCTCTAGATATCCAAACATCCGTCCCAGTCAATTGTGTAACCCCCCCCACGTGTCATACACCGCCCCTGTATGCGTCTTGTTTGTCTTGTCTGTTAATCTACCCAACCTACCTCCCCAGCTATACCGACTTCCCGTACCTGACATACCACTCTCACCTGAAAAAAAAAAAAAAAGGGGGCACTCCGTACCCACAAAACAATTACGCCCCATACATAGCTGCCCATTTCGCACACATGTCTGCTGGACATGGAAACTGTCAATTACAATAGGCTGTACAACAAGTATTATTGTTGACCTTACACCTCTCTCAGGGGTGGAAGGTTTCAAATGTCACACCAAATTACAAACATATGCACAGCTGTTGCTGATGAAGAAATGGGCAGCTATGGGCCTTACCTACATCCCTCCTGCAATACCCGAGCTTGTTTCCCTACTGTCTTACCCTCTTTGTGACCCCTTTTTCACCACTTTCCTGTCTCCCCATTTTCATTTCTTTCAAAGAAAATAGCTGGTGTGAGAGTAAGCACTTTTAAGCGGTTGTAAGCGGGTGTGCGCGGAGCTGAACGCCAGTGCGCATGCGTGAGCTCAGTGCAAAACAGCGCTAACCCAGTTACAACTGCTTAAAAGTGCCTTAGTCACTCTGAATGACAAGTCCTGTAGTCTGCTCAAAAGCAAAATAAAATCCTACTGTCAGTCCCGAACCCAGGACCTTGGAAACAGTAGTCTGCATGACTTACCACTAAGCCATGACTGTTATATAAGAACATTGTGCTACAATAAATATATCATGTAATAGTAGGGATGAATGTAAAGGGAATATAGGATGTGCAGTACACAAAGCATGTTATGTATATTTACTGTCAAATGTAGTGGATGTCTAGAATAGTAGTGTGTGAACAGAAACAGCCACGCTAGTTGGTAGCTAGTAGGTAATAATGTCACTGTAGCACCTTGCAAGCCACACACATACTCACAGCAGGATAATCACTGCCCATACCCCACAACCTCTTACAGGAACACATCCGGACTAAGTAATAAAAAATGTGGAGCAAAGGGCCAAAAACAGGGACACATTCCAAATAATGCTACTTAGACAGTTGAGAGAGTAACAGGTTCTGCATTTTGTTGGATGTTTGGAAGGGTATGAAGTCTGAAACTGAAATGTTTGTCACTATAGCCTGACTTGAGCCCAGAGTGATTTGCCAGAAAAAGCTGTTTATGAGATATTGACCAAAATATGAGGCAAAAATGTGGACAACCTGCAAATATCTGTACACTTGAGAGGTCTGACACTGCCATATTTGAATAGTTAAGAGCCTAGACATAGCAACAGTGACTGAGTTACAGGGATGCCCCACAGACTCCCTGTGAAATGTACAAACAGTAGGCAGAAAGGTGTTACAACACATGCAATGGTAACTATGAAGTACTGAAAGTATGCACCACTTGCACGGCAGAAATAGTGTAGTAATACATATGCTCATGCTATCCCACAGTCACAACTGCAGAATACCAGACAATTTAATGGGTGTACCCCACTGATATGTACCATTCCATGAGGCAGATAAAAGATGCACCTGAGAGTCTCTGGGGCCTGCTCAGCAGCATACTCAAATACCCTAATAGATGTCAAGGCCCACACCATGGCCAGACCACACTGCATGCAGTAACACCCTAGCAGATACAGCAAGCATTCCAAGGTGTGAATGTACATGGAAATTAGGAAAGCCACAGCAAAACACTACAGTCAAGGCACCTAGCAGGCATACAAGTAGCGAATGTAAAGGGCAAATATTCAAGCCATAGCAACAAAGTGCAAGAGCCACTGCTATATACCAGTTACACCACATGTCCCACAGGAAAGCACACACACCCACATTAACAGTAGTAGTAGTCTTAGGTGTCAGTGTACATACACACTTAGTACAGGAAACTGGAGAAATGAATGGAGAAATGTTAATCTACAACACAGCCAGAAATATGAGAGAGATACTAACCTTTACACTCACAGAACAGTGTCCACAGCATACCAGCATGGTCCCTTCCCTGCCCTTAAACTCTGAAAGGGCTACGCCTATCTCACATACCTTTTTATAGCACTGTCCTGGAATCACAGTGAGAACTGCAATCAGTACACAACTGGCTGCATGCAATTAGCAAATGCTGGCTAACAATTGGTGCAGAGGCCATCACATGGACATATGCAGATTCCTACAAAAGCATGCAGTACTCCCAGTCCACACATGCAATACTTTCATTGCACCCTGTGGAGGTAGGGAGAAACAAAGAGAGAGAGAGAGAGAGAGAGAAAAAAAAAAACATACACAAACAAAACCAGTCATCAAAACCCACTTGAAAGCTGACAACTGTCAACTGGAGCAGCAGGACACCAAACCAAATGGCAACGCAAGCAGCTGTGACAAACACAGGTAATGCAAAGTAATACGTTAAAAGTCTACATACTGTGAACCCTCCATATGTGTCATTGGTCTGTATCCATATGTATATGAAGATGTGCATAGGGCAGGGGACATACAGCAACTATCAGTGAAGGCTGTACATGCATATGTATGTGAGGGCATCTATGTGCACATATCAATGTAGGTTGAATGTAGGTTGTAGTGCAATGTACAAAGTAGGTTTCACAGTTATGTATGTTTAGCAGTATGTTACTGTGTGTATACAGTTTTGTAAACAAACATGTTGATATACCTATCTATCATATGGATACGTATGTATGTCAATATATGTATGTATGTATATATATATATATATATATATATATATATATATAATATGCATATATGTATACATACATAGAGAGGGATGTAGGAATACATAGACAGATGTAGATAGATAGAATATGTAGAAACATATATATGTAATACACACGTACAGATATAGATATACGTAGATACATATACATAGACAGACAGATCTGACTATCTACAGATATGACTGTATATGACGATCTCACACTCCCCCTGTCCCACCCCCTCTGTCACTCTCACCCCCTCTCTGTCACACACCCCCCCTCTTTCCATATCTATAGCAATATATGTACATCAATATATATATATATATATATATGTGTATATGTATACAGACATATATATATATATGGATCTACCTTACTACATCGACATGTCAAAAGAGCGAACACGAATTAACCGACACCAGAAGATCGCAAGTCACTTCACTGATGCCAGAAGATCGACAGTGCACAAACACGACATCGCATACACCCGACACATCATACCAACAAACAAAACAAATCCCCTATCCAAAACCCACACACACAACACAAGCACACCAAAATCCTTACAAACGAACACTAACCCATACATACACAACTATCTACAACCCTAACCCAAACCCTTACCCTAAGGTCTGTCACTATTGCACACTCACCTAACCCGCGCCCTAACCCTAACTCACTTATCCCACCCCTACCCCTACAGACCACCAACATCGCACACTTACCTTACTCGCACCCTTACCTAACCCGCGCCCTAACCCTAACTCACTTATCCCACCCCTACCCCTACAGACCACCAACATCGCACACTTACCTTACTCGCACCCTATCGTCCGTCACTACCGCATACTTACACATCCTTTCCCCATCGCAGTGTTCTCAGCATTGGTGTCTTCCTCCGTCGGTCTTCTGCCTTGTCGATCTTCTGGCGTCGGTGAAGTGACTTGCGATCTTCTGGCGTCGGTTAATTCGTGTTCGCTCTTTTAACATGTCGATGTACTAAGGTAGATCCATATATATATATATATATATATATATATATATATATATATATATATATATATATATATATATATATATATATATATATATATATATACATATATAGACACATATATATATATATATATATATATACATATATAGACACATATATATATATATATATATATATACATATATATATATATACATATAGATATATATATATATATATATATATACATATATATATATATATATATATATACATATATACAGACATATATATATATATACATATATACAAACATATATATATATATATTTATATATATATATATATATATATATATATATATATATATATATATATATATATATATATATATATATATATATATATATATATATATATATATATATATAGATATATATATATATATACATATATATATATATATATATATAGAGAGAGAGAGAGAGATGTATATATATTCTGAGTGAGGCACATGTGTACAGATGTATTTCAACAGGTGCCTGGTGACAAAGGCATGGAGTGAACACCAGTGTCAAAAGTGGAGTACCATACCCCATTTCAAATCACCTACACCAGTAACCACCAGATATGTGATTGGCTGCCCACCACTGCATGTGTCAGGGGTGAACAGGGTCATAAATGTGTACAATAGTCCCCCCAATGATAGTACAGTGGCACACTATTCCTGGAATACCTGCACATGGTATGTGTCAGCAGACATGGTGTGTCAGCTATGGACATGTAGGTCAGTGTACCCCTCCACACCACACAATGGCTGCCACGGTATGTACCTCACATGACAGCTACAGATATGGAGAAGGACACAGTGACATGTACAACACTGTGACAATGCACTCAAACACATTACCAATGCACAGTGACTGACAACACCACAGAGTACACACATACTACCCACATAGAGGTTACCACTCCTGGATTTACATACTTAAGTCACACCCATGACAGATGTCCAACAACCATAGTAACACCTCACACCATCCACAACCTAAATGACTGCTGTGTGTCGTCCGTGACACTGCAGTAGAGAGCACATGGCGGAGGTACAGGTTCCTACCCACAGATAAGATATACCCTGCAATAAACCACACAGCATTAAGAAGCAAGACTCCCCATGAGTACATGTCACACATACCCCTGCTGAATGTTAGTCAGATAGGTAATATGCCATAAGAGTCACCCTGTGTAACTGTTTGACAGGAGCAGGTACCATCACATCACATGTGTCACAATGGTCAGGGTAGCAGAACAGTATGCTGCTGTAGTCCCAGGGGCAATAGCATATTGTATTGTAATGTATTGTATTGTGTTGTATTGTATTGGTATGTAGAGGTGCCTCCTTTGTGGAGTGGAACCACTGCTGCTGTACGCCAGTGTACAGGTACATATCCTGTAGTCAGGCTGGTGTTACATAGCATTTCTATATGTGTGTTTAGCTCCTCTTGGAGTTCATGTAGCATGCAACCGGGGATACCATCAGGTCCCATTGATGCTGTGTTTTCTGCTTTTCTGAGGGCGGTGATCACCTGGACATCTGTGATGACAGGGAGGTTACAGTCAGCTGGGATAAGTATGTCTTAGTTTGGGGAGAGGAGGGAAACTTGCACTGAACCTGTCTGCCACAATGTTGCCAATATCTGTGGGTTCAGTGAATTATTTGTTGTTGTGTACTAACTATGAGCATATTGGAGGGTTTCTGACCAGGTTGCTAACATAACTGAAGAAGGCCTTGTGGTTATCTGTAGTGTCCCCACTGATTTCCCTCTCAAAGTTGCCCATGGATGTTTGTATGAGAGAAAATAGCTCCTTACTAGTGCTGATCAGACATGCCTTCCCTTTATGGAATTATGCTCTGTCTTGCAGTAGCTTCCATCTTTTGTTATACAATCTGTCTATGGCTGGGGTCCACCAGACAGGATGCTTTCCCTTTGTGGAGAGTGTCTTGGTCTTATATGGGATTGCATGATCCATGCATTCTCGGAGATGTCCATAGAAATCATTTGTGAATGGGTCAGCATTGTGGGTTGTGTCTTCCACTGGCCCAGTGGGCTTAAAGGATACCATGTCAGTGTTATGAAGTGTAAAGTTTGCATTTGAAATGTTATTCACTGTAGTTGTTTGTGCTGGTGGTGGAGGTGGGATATGTATATCCAGGGCAATTAGTTTGTGGTCAGCACAGTAGTTGACGATGTACCCCATACAGTACCTCGATACAAACCCCCAGAGTGAGGAGGTGCTTTGGACCTGAATCAGTGTTCTGACTGCTGGGGTTTGGTAGTATGTCATATGGAGTGTGCCAGGTACTGTTGCACAGTTGCTGGCTGAGCACTGATACCTGGCCATTTACATGTGTATCCACCAATAGACAGACAGATGCTATATATGTGAGATATGTTGTATCACAACAGTCGAGTAGCATGTGTAGTATGTGTGCCAAATTCTGCTGACATATTTTGCTGATAACATGTTATTTCCTTTTTCAGGACCATGGCTCGCCAGCGCAATCCAGCGTACTCTGCAGCTGAGGATGAGGAAATACACCAGAGCCTGGTGCGGGATTATGCAATACTCTTTTCCCGCACCAGCCAGAATCAGCAGGAGAGGGCTGCACTGTGGCAAGACCTGGTCCATCGGGTAAATGACATAGGCACGCATAATAGGACATATGAGCATGTACGACATCACTGCAGTGATTTAATCAGAAATGTCCGTCAGCGTGCGTCGGATATCCACAGGCAACAGGTTGCCACACATCCCCCACTCACCAGACTGGAGGGACTACTCATAAGTGTTGTGGCTCCAGCCCGCCAACAACAACAGCAGCAACAGACCTGCATTATGATGGAGGCTGGAGCCACACAGCAGCAACACTACGAGCGTGCAGGTAATATGCCATATGTATAGTTGACTGTTGTGTACACTGGTAGTTAATGCATGTGTGAGGTGTGTCCATGGTTTGTAGCTGTCATCATAGTATTTAATGTGCAAGTGTGATATTCTCAATATCAGCAGCTGACCTGTGAAAGGCAACTGTTGTACTACTGACCTGTATCCTACTCAGTAACAATGGCACAGTTGTGCCCACTGACATTAATTTCCTCACTTATGCAGGTCCCTCCGGTGTAACAGCAATGCAGTCTATCCATGCTGGTGAGTGTGTATTAACAATACCTTTAATAGTCTTGATAGTAATAGTAATATTAGGGTCACTTAGTAGTGCTCTGTGTATGCATACAGGTATGTCTGTGTCTGTGTGTTGATATCTCGCATACTGAGTAGTGTGCAAGTGTGCAACTGTGTGCAACTGTGTGCACCTGTGCATGTGTGCATGTGTGCACCTGTGCATGTGTGCATCACTGGTAACATTGTGTAGACAATGTAAACTGTGTTTCCTGTTTCCCTCCCACAGGTTCTGGTGCTGCTCTGGTGTCATGCAGCAGGGAACCTGAATCAGGTGCCAAGGGTACTGATAATGATGACATCTGTGTAATGGCACAGGAAGGTATGCCAGGGTCCGTCATTGGTCAGCCAATTGACAGTACACAGCTGACAACACCATCAATGCGCACAGTCATCCTACCAATACACCCTTTGTCACCAATGTCCCTAGGTGATGGACAGGATACAGTGGGCATTGACCAGGGTAATGTGGTATCTGTGGCACATGCTTCCCCACACAGCAGCCATGGGCATGGCCCAGAGATGGTACCACACAGACAGATGTCCAGGGGTTCTCGTGGGAGCATCCGTGGGCGTACTGCCCCTGTCAGACGTGCCAACAGAGGTCTTACAACCTCAGCTATGTTTCGGGCTGTCATGCAGGCACAGTCACATATGGAATGGTACACCAGACAGGGTCTGAGGGAGCCGACAGCATGTCGCACAGCCATGACTGACAGTATGTGTGACATTGCGGCTGCCATCCGTAATTTCACCGATGTCATAGACAGACATTGTGGGGACATATTAGATCGGTTCCACAACTACATGTCCATGAGCCATGGCAATGGTGGACGGTTGAGGCGTCGACGTGGGCGTATGCCAGCAACAGCAGCAGCTGGCAGTCATCGTGGACATCAACAGGGCCGCGGCTGCCCCCATATTGCCAGCAGCAGCCCCAGCAATGCTGGGTCTGTGCTGTCATCAGACCGCCCCAGGAGACCACGTGCACGTGGCTCTGGACAGGCCCGACAGGGATCTGTGTCCAGTCAACGAACACCTGCTTCTGATGACAGTACCCAGTCTGGATTGGTACTGGATACGGTCCATAGCACCCCTGCAAGGCACAGGTACCGTGTCCGTGGCCAGAGACACTGATCTGTATGACCTGGCAGGTACAGTCTGTGGCTGTCCACAAACAACAGTATATGGCAGCCATGAGGTGGAACTGTGTGCATCCATACACACATGCGAATTGACAACACCTAGGGCTACCGCATACACGCACACACTGCATCAACACTGCCCCACCTTGTACTGCTGTCCTTCACCAACACACATACACATACATGTCAATTGGTGGTATCAGTGGCAGCCTCAGGCATACCAAGTTCACACCCTGTGCATATGATGAAACTGTGCCACCTCCTGCAATCTGTAACATCAGTGCAGGTACAGGTTAACATGTTGCTGATGCACAGGGTGACTACATAGACGTGTAGTAATAGTATCATGTTGTTAACAGTACTGTGTGCTGATATAATTGTGGGTATATCCCAGCATGTCTGATGCAGTAAGGGTATGATTGTCTTGTACTGTTGTCTACACCCATGGTAAGTACCATAGTGTATCATCTGCACATGTTGGCATACTGGTGGTAAGGATGTCAACAGAAGGCTACATACATAGGTAGCACAGGGGATAAGTAATGAAAGTATTGATACGCAACGATGGACATGTAAACTGCAAGTGGCATGTTGCCCACACTGGACTCTGCAATGCGGATGTTTGAGGATGTTGATATGTGTGCAGTACTACACGACTGGTACAGGACACACAGGAGCACCCTAGCACTGCAAGCTCACATCTCATACCATGCTAGACAGCCCCAACACACAAAACTAACTTTCACAGGAGGGAGAGTCCCCATAAATGTCAGGGATACTGTGGTGGCAGGACAGGTAGCATACATCCTACTAAGTATGGAACCACTGAGTGAAGGCTCAGTGTCTGTTATTTGAAATGTGTATTACTGCAGGTATGAGCACCTGGGTTTCCATCCAGTTAGTGTACATCCTGACGGTACATGGTCTGTACACTTGTGTGCGCTGAGACTGGACCCTAGCCATCTGACCTGTGTATTTCCATGTACATGTGTATAGTGCCTGCATATTTGCACTGTTACCTACTGGAAGTGGTACAGCTTGTTTGTTGTACAATGGACTACATGCAACCCTGCTTACTGTAGCTTTGTTTGCATGCATGTTTGCTTGCAGTTACCCTGGAACACTGATCCCACCTGCAATGCAGAGTTACAGAGCTTCTGTGGACTCCTAGTGACATCTGCATAGCTTACTATATGTATGTCCATGTCTCACTTGACAGAACGTCACTGTTTGTCCTGTTCACATGTACGTTGCCTGTGACACATTGCATATGACTTACCTGGCATTTGTCCACGTGAGCAGTCATATATGTCAGTGCTAACTAATCACAGGCACTACACCCTCACATACTCACCTTCTGTAACTTGTTCCCCATTGGCCCTATGTGCTGTTAATCACCATGGCAATCACAATACTATGGTAGCATGTGCAAAAGTCACTTGTCAGTCACCTCTATGGTACAGTTGTGGAATATGTGGGTCATGTGGCAATGTCACAGCTGCCACATGTACACAGTCAACCCTCTCCCCTACACATGGACGTACAACACATGTATGAGATGCAACCACATAGCCAAACTGGGGACTAAGCACTCTGAACCCAGTACTGGCATAACCTGTCAGGTGGCATGAAATACTACAGTGAATACAATACCAGTCTGATGTAGACCTACACTGACAGCAATCCAAACACGTGAACACACTGGGCCATTCGTGGAGCCTCAGAATAGCATCCTGCCTGAGCAGCAGACACCTCTGCAGCTGGCACACAGGCATACGTTAAGCCGGAACACAGCACATGCAACACATAGCACACAAATCCTGTGTGCCAAACAGTCACAGCCTGTACGGCTAGACAACACACCTGCTACAGTTGTGTTAGGTACCTTTATTGTCCGGTACAGTGAGGTCCCGCTCACCAGGCTGGACAAGGTGAAGGTCACAGTGATATGCCCGTTGGGCACTATGGTCCACCACATAACACAAGCATACAGGTCAGTCAGAGGCATGGACACACATGACTCAGTCATTGTCCATGCCACTATGGCTGACCTGTGATGTACCTCCCTGGACTACATGATAGGGAACATAGAAGGGCTCTCTGAGCATGTGGCACAAGCTGGTATGACCCTGACCTTGGTTGGCATCATACCCTCACCAGGAATGCTGACATATTACTGAATGCTGATGAATTACTGTAGTTACAACACCCTAGTTGAAAGGTTCCTAGCATGTAATCACTGCATTGCTATGGAACAACTTGTTACCACTCCCACAACAGGTGAAAACATGCAGCACCTGTTCATCAACAACATGTAGACTATATGCCCCAGACCAGAGTGTATCCCGCACTGCTAGGATGATACCATATACAACTCACACTGTATATACACATACCACATGCAGCACCCGCACAGAAGACCACAGTCATAATGTTATCCAGTGCAAATACCATGTATTCACATGTGGCAGGCATCAGACATGGGAACTATTGAAGGTCACAGGTACATATGTGTATTTGGCACACACATACATCATCTGTGTCCATTGCCATTACTGGTTTAATCGATGTCATGCATTATTGTGAACAACAACCCACACACATGGGCATTCTGTGTGACAAAAACACACGTGGCATGTGTGGTATTCAAAGCCATAACTAACTGTGCTATGACAGTAGTGAGAGACGCAGTAGCAGAGTGTGCTATTTGCATTACTGGGAGATTTGCCCTCTTCTGCTGTACTGGTAGGGTGCTGACATCATCTCTGTGTAGAGATTGGAATATGCAGCAGCTGGTGTGTTGTACTGGTTGCCAAAAGGGTCAGTTCTCACACATGTAATTGCACACACCCTACTTCCACCCCCCCACACACACACACTTGCCATTTGCAGGATTCAAACCCCTACCTAACTATGTTATGAAACTCAAGACGGACGCATCAGCAGAGCGTGCTATTTGCATTACTGGGAGGTTTCCCTTCTCCTGCTGTACTTATAGGGTGCTGACATCATCAGTGTTTAGAAAGGGGAATGTGCATCCTGTAGTGTGTTCTCCTAGTTGCCAAAAGGGACATTTCCCTCACACAGAATTGCACACACACTAACCCCCCTCATCCAAACACACACACTTGCCATTTGCAGGATTCAAACCCCTACCTAACTATGTTATGAGACTCAAGACGGACGCATTAGCGGAGCGCGCTATTCGCATTACTGATAGGTTTCCCTTCTCCTGCTGTACTTATAGGGTGCTGGCATCATTGGTGTTTAGAAAGGGGAATGTGCATCCTGTAGTGTGTTCTCCTAGTTGCCAAAAGGGACATCTCCCTCACACAGAATTGCACACACACTAACCCCCCTCACCCAAACACACACACTTGCCATTTGCAGGATTCAAACCCCTACCTATGCTATGACACTCAAGACGGACGCATCAGCAGAGCGCGCTATTCGCATTACTGGGAGGTTTCCCTTCTCCTGCTGTACTTATAGGGTGCTGACATCATCAGTGTTTAGAAAGAGGAATGTGCATCCTGTAGTGTGTTCTCCTAGTTGCCAAAAGGGACATTTCTCTCACACAGAATTGCACACACACTAACCCCCCTCCACACACATACTGAGCATTTGCAGGATTCAAACCCCTACCTAACTATGTTATGACACTCGAGACGGACGCACTAGCAGAGCACGCTATTCGCATTACTGGGAGGTTTCCCTTCTCCGGCTGTACTTATAGGGTGCTGACATCATCAGTGTTTAGAAAGGGGAATGTGCATCCTGTAGTGTGTTTTCCCAGTTGCCAAAAGGGACATTTCCCTCACACTGAATTGCACACACACCAACCCCGCTCACCCACACACACACACACACACACACACTGAGCATTTTCAGGATTCAAACCCCTACCTAACTATATTATGACACTTGAGGGAGACGCATTAGCAGAGCGCACTATCCGAATTACTGGGCATCTGTTCTGCACCTGCAGTATTTATAGGGTGCTGACATCATTATTTCTACAGAGGTATGTACATCTAGTACTACCTGTCAGGTGGGGGATAGCATATATATGCATTTGCAGCCACCTACTTCAGGGTCAGATATGCACATCAGCACTGGCAGGTTATGTTCTATACCATGCTTCGTGACCACAGGACCTGTAACACACACCACAACCAGTTCGGACCACCCCTCCCACATCCAGGACACACACTTTGCTTCCCTGGGAACAGTGCCAAGATATGCAGGTGTTCACATACACCATTCCAGTTGTTAACGTCAGGTACAGGTATATTGTGTGTGGGAACTACTCAGGCCTCTACAACATTACCCTACAGCCACTACAATTTGTGAGCCCACGTGCTATGGCAAAACCACTCACCACAGCCACAAGGGGGAATACATATTGCACCTGACCATCTGCAACATGGGTACTCACTGTTCCACACCAGAGGTAGACCACCATTGTTGATATCTGACCATACCCACCTTTCCCTGGACATCCATATCCCATCGCCACCCCCAGGCAAGGTTGTCACTGCAAACAAAGTGCATTTATCAAAAGCAGACTTTACACTTGTGAAGACTGGGGTGGAAGACTTCAAAGGACCCATGCTGGGGGAGTATACAGGCCACTCTGCATAATCCTTGACAATTGCATTCAATGAGCATGTGGAAGGTTTGCATTGATCATGCTATCCCAAATATACCCATGACTCCTCCACAACAGGACACCTGTCAGGTGTACACCAGCCATATATGAGCTGTCCAACAGACAAAGTGAGCTAATACATTGCAGAGCAGTAGCCCACAGAGGGAGGACATCTCTGAACAGTACTGGCACGACACTTCAATCCCTCATAATCATCACGACAAAGTGTTGACAGTGAAATTGTCCAGACAATGCAGATAAGGCTCCCCTCAGTCTGTTATTGATGCCCACTTACTGTTAGAGGTCCTCACCAACCCTCTTCCAGCACACACCAACAACATGGATGTGGCTTAGCAAATTCAACCCCTGGGATCTCCACTGTGTCCCTGCTTGACGGAGGCACAGCACACTAGCCTCACACGGTGCCTTATGTAACCTACTTTACAGTGGCACAGTAGCCTACTGTACTGGGGAGGCAGACGCCAAGCACACTCTGGCTAAGCTGTCATTCCCTAGGGCAAACAGCCTAGTGTTGACCTCTACACCCATATGTTTAATTGTCAGATGCACAACATCTGTTGCTGATAGACTGTTTGCAGGTCTTTATTGCCATAGCATTCCCTATTTCTATGAACAACTTGTGTATCTGTGGAAGATGTTTGAATATGAGAGGGATCCACTATATCACTTATGTCTCTGTAGTCATTTAACTGTGTGCACTGGGCAGATTGCTGTAATGTGGTTGGTTCCTGGAATAACATGTACAAATACCAGATATGTGTGGCCAACTGCTAAACTGAGATTTGGCCTAAGTGTGTGAGCATGCCCAGTTCAGGCCTTCCATGGCATGTTGTCTGACATATGTCTCATTTATCAAAGTGTGCGAGCATGCCCAGTGTGAGCTTTCCATATGTTGAAGTCTGCAGCCCACCACATTTGTGGATGAGTGTGAACATCAACAATATCTCACGTTTATGGTTGTGTGTTGTGTGTCATGTTGTGTACTTACTGTCCAACTGCTTTGTGTCTGAACACAACAGGGATTATACTGTGCCTGCAGGGTTTGCATGGGATACTTTGCATACAGTTGTCAACATCCTTTCATACTGACCTAACACTGTAGTACCGTATAGTGTACTGGTTCAGTACTTTCACTGTGGTGGACAGTATCCTGGGCTTTAGTCCTATCACTGCTTTACATTTTCATAGTGAGCACAACAGACTGGTTAGGGGCCAGTTGTGCACATCTGACCATGTTGCATTATGTTCAGATATGAACTACTTAAACCAGGCTTGTCCAACATTGGTAGTGTATTCCACAACATAGGTGTACATTGGCAAACACTAGCAATGTGCCCTAGGCCATTTCTAATGCTAGTCTGAGAGTGTGTTTGTCCTTCGACACACATTGTAAGTGGAGTTTGCCATGACATATGTCATGGTTAGTATACTGTGCCTCCGTCTACCTGTGACATAACAGTGATACCCAGGGTAAACCTACCATCTCCCATCCACTCATCAAGATTCCTCTTGAGGAGAGTCAATGAGTGACTCTCTGGCTAACCTGTACTGGGAGGTTACTCAAGAGTGGGGGTGGCTTCTGTGTTATGGATCATTCAGTACATCTTGTCCTATGTATGTCAGTGCTGGGGTTCAGGTCTCTCATGTGCATAGCTCACTGCCATTCAGATTGTACAAGGTGCAGCATGTTCATTGATTCCAGCTTGGACATGGCTTTATACATCAGGCACAGCTCGCCTCTGGGTGGGCAGTTTGGCAGTGTGTGGAGCTGCAGTTTGTTTAATCAGGCAACACATGGCATCTGTTCAAGCTCTTTGATACTCCTGGTGAGGTACTTTTGGGGACTTTACAGTTGATGGAGGTGTCTGCTGAGGTACATCCTACAGGGGCTATTGTAGTCAATTATAACGCTGATGAAGGATGACTGCAGAGCCACAATGACCTCCCCTTATCTAGATCTGACAACCTTCATGATTAGGTGGGTATATGGTATGTTTCTGTAACCACTACAGCCACATGCTTGTCCAATGCAGGATATCTATCAACTTGTGTCCCCAGGTCTCTCATTACATGTTAAGTACTTAATGGGCTAACACCTATGTGGTAATTGGTGGGCATTTACAGTATATCCACAGGGGTTGACTATACACTTTTCTGCAATTAGCTTGCTAACATGGCTATGGCACCAGTTGTCTGTTTATATGTGGCCCTTTTGTGGGATGCTTGTGTCAGCTGGAGGGTCAGATATGGTGGCCAGTTTGTAGTCCTCTGCAAACTTGTTCAGACACAGTCCTTCCATGTTGGCCTGTACCTATGGGACATATATACCAAACAAGGGAAGTCCCAGGACCAAGTCTTGTGGGATGCCAGTTATATCTGGTTTGTAGTCTGACATGGCTGCAGCATGTCTGACCATGTCAGTTCTGTCCTTGGTCTGGTTTGCAACCCCTCTACTGACATAGGGGTTTATATTTAAGCTGGTGAGCTTATCTATAATGAACACGTGGGGTATTGTATGGAAGCCTTTGCAAGGTCCAGCTACGCTGTGTGGACCACATTGCCCTCATCAATGACCTTAATGACTGTTTCAAATGAGTCAAACATGTTTAAGGGGCAGGATCTGCACTTAAGAAAGCCACACTGGGTAGGGTCCGGTGTCAGTAGGTCCCCAATATCTTTATGTCTGTGGTACATGCTGATCCTTTCTATAGCTTTGCAGACCAAGCTTGTCAGGATTCTGGGGTAGTAGTTTGCAGTATCCATTCAGGCAACACCTTTGTTGAGAAGGACCACTGTTGTTGTACACTGCTCTTTGGGTACATATCCTATGGTAAGGCTGACATTGAGCAGTAGTGTTATTTGGCATTCCATTCTTCTTGGAGTCCATGTTGGACTCAGCCCAGGACACCATCTCATACCATTGTTGCTGTGTGTTTTGCTTTGTAGATGCTGGCTGTTACCTCAGCATCTGCAATGTCAGGGAGCCAGCACTCTGTTGGGATAGATATTTTGCATTTTTGTGTGTGGGGGGGGGGGTGTGCACTGCACCTGTCAGGTTGGATGTTGGCAATATGTGTGTGTGTTTGGTATGTTGTTTGTAATATTTGAGTGATTCAGAGCATATCTGTGAATTCCCAACAAGGTTCCTACCATCAGTTAAGAAAGCCTTGTGAATATCCTTAGTGTCCTGTACAATTTGTATCTTCATAGTTTCATAGGTTCATACTAGGCTATCTGCCCTAGGGCATTTATAAGCCTAGCCAGAGTGTGTGTGGCTTTCGCCACCCCTTGCTATGTGAATATTATGGCCATTTATGATTTACTTTACTGTGCCTCTGTCTGGACGTGACACAGTGAAGACGACCAGTGTACATCTACGATCATCCATCCACTTGGCAAGATTCCTGTTGAAGAGTGTCAGTGAGGGGCTCTGCCTAACATGGAGTGGGATTCTGTTCCAGGGTGTAGGGAGCCTCTGGGTTATGTATCTGTCCCTCCAGCACATCCTATTTCATTATGTGTTGAGGTTGACATCTCTCACTCTCACAGCTCCGATGGATTTGGGTTTTCTGGGGTGGAGCATGTCCATTACTCCTGTGTTGGACATGGCCTTGTACAACAGGCATACAATGCCTCTGTGTAGGCAGTATGTGACTGCATTCAGCTGGGCTGTCTACAGCCAGGCAGCATATGACATATATTTGAGACCCTTTATCCTCTTGGTGAGGTACTTTTGAGGTCTTTCTAACTGCTGCAGGTGTCGGGTAAGGTACATCCCAAATGAGGCATTGTACTAGACTATGGGTCTGATAAGAGAACAGTATAGGGGCACAATGACCTCTGTTGACATAAATGTGAATCCTTTCATGATACGCTGTCCAATATAGACAGTCTTCCTAGCCACGTTGGCAATGTGAGTGTCACATAACAGGTTACTGTCCACTTGTGTCCCTAGGTCCCTGATTACTCCTTCCATACATAATGGATTACCACCTATGTGGTAATTTGTGAGTACCTTGTTTGGTATTTGATGAGACATTCATACTGTCCAGTGTCTTCAGGACGGCTGGGTGGGGTTCCTGTGTGTGAGAGTGTGGTCTGTAGCATGCTACAGACTGTACAGCAGTTTTGCCTACGGTTAGTTGCACATGGGTGGTCTCCGCTGCTTTGTGCATTGTCAGTTACCTGGACGTGTGGGTGTCTGTGCTGAATATGGATACTCCCCCTCCTTTTATGTTTTGGTCCAGGTTTTGGGGCCATAACGCATGATATGAGGTATAACCTGGTAGTGCTGGTGTGCTGTCAGGAGCCTTGCTGCAGGTTTCTGTCACTGCACGGAAATCAATGTTCTCCATACTGGGGAGGGCCACGGGAGTATGCATATTGAAGTTTACACGTCTGGCATTGGTCAGCATTACCCTTATGTTTCTTTCCACTTATGTTTTCTAGGGTGGTGGGTTAGTCTTTTCAGCCTTGCCTACGAAAGGCTCTATGGAGGTGGCAAAAGCCTTATCCAATATCCAGACGCCCAGGGGTAACAGGTGCAAGCCATCCCTGGAACAGCAGCGTGGCTTGTCAAGCATGACATCCCAAGCAGACAGACATTGGATCCCCTTGGAATGACACCAGTAATTGTGCCACTTGTTAAAGCTGATCATTCTGTGTTTGTACTGTGGCATCATTCTTGGTGAGGGTAGGATGCTGCAAACGGTCAGTGTCATACCGGCCTGGACTACATAATCGGAGAGCTCATCTATGTCTCTTTTCATGTAGTCCGGGGTGGTACATCTCAGGTCATTGACGCCAGCATGGACAATGACTGCATCATATTTCTACTTGCTTTGGGGTGACCTGCGTACTTGTGTTATGTGGCGTATTGTAGCAGCCTACAGGCAGCTTACTGTACTCTTTCCCTTGTTCAGTCTGGTGAGCGGGACAGAAATGTGTCTGACTATGGAGTCACCTATTACAACTGTATCAGGCATGTTGTTTCTCCTTCTGGCCTGTGACTGTTTGGCACACCAGCTTTGTGCACTATGTGTTACATGTGCAATGTTTGGAGGTAGTGGTTGCTTGGGTGTCTGCTTTGATGGCCTCTGTTGATGTGGTGTGTTTGTAATTAGGGCCTCCGGGAATGTTTTTCTGTGTTTATGTCTTTGGTTTGCAGTTGTGATAGGTCTATGTGGGACTGGGTTTGTGGTGTGTGTGGTTACCTTCTCCTCCTGACTAATTCTGACAGTACTGAGTTGAGGGAGCTCAGCCTCCGGTTTGGATAAATGGTTGCATCTCTCACATATATTTGTATTTCTTGGGGGGAGTTGAGGGTTGTCTGTGTACTTGGGGGCAGGTGTAACATTGCCTCAAGATTCACAGATTCAACTTGTTGTAGCTGGCCTTAGTGGATTGTATGTGTGGAAATATTTTATTGCCATACTACTGATCAGTGATTACTTCCCTTTTATGTTTGCTCTATCACGTAGTAGCTTCCTCATTCTCTTGCATGGTTTGGTAATGGCTGGAGTCCACCATGCCAGATGCCTGCGTGTATGGCATTGTGTCTTGGTTTTATTTGGGATTGCATAATCCAAGCATTCCTGGCAGTGTTCATGGAATGCCTGTATAACAGGTTCTGAGGTGTGGCCCATATTTTGCACCTGCACAGGGCCTTTAATGGATTCCACATCAGTTTGGAGGAGTGCAACTTTTGCTTTACACATGTTTTTCACTGTGGTTTTCTGGCCAGGGACTGTGGTCAGGATGTGTATATCCGGTGTGATTACTCTATGGTCTGGTCTTACCAGTGAGGGATACACTTCTCATCTTGCCATCCAGTACCCATGTTGCTGATTATCACATCCAGTATGCTTACCCCTCTTGTGGGAGTGGTACGCTGTTCCTGGGCATTTTGGTTTATGGATTCTAGGAACTTTTGTCCTACAGTGTTGGAGCTAGTATAATGCTCCCAGTCTATGTTTGGGTATTTTCAGTCACCCAATATAATGTGGTTTGGAGGGCTTGATAAATTCTTGTATTCCAACATAGGCCAAGTGCAGTTCCTGGTGTTAGGACGGTAGTCTGTATTAGGCTAGAATCTGGGAGGCAGTTTTAGCCACTGTTACTTGACCATGGCTAGCCCATGCTGCTTCTTGTTGTGGTACCAACATGGGGGTGTGGTTATCCTTGACAATTATTGCTAGTCACCCTCCTTTTGTACCTTGTTCCATGTTTTGAGGCTGTACAGCACAGTATGAGGTGTAACCTGGTAGTGTTAGGGTGCTGTTGTGAGCCTTGACCCAGTTTTCTGTTACAGGACAGATATCAACATTCTCCATACTGGGGGAGTTTAGACTGCATGCATCTTGCTGTTTAGACTTCTGGCATTGAGTAGCATTACATCTAGGTTCTTATCCCTTGTGATAACTATGGAGGTGGGTTTGTGTTTTGAGCCTTACCTATTCAGGGCACGCTGTGGGTAACAACAGCCTTTGCCAGTATCCATAAGGCCTGGACTGATAGGTGCATGCCACCCCTAGCAGGTGGAGCATCATGTCATGCTCAGCATGTCATCCCAGGCTGGCACACATTGGATCCCCTTTGATTAACTGCAATACTTCAGCCAATTATTGCAATTGATCATCTCATCGTCATACTGTGGCATAATGCTTGGTGAGGGTAGGCTGTTAGTCAGGGTCATCAAGTGTGCATATACTACATGGTGTTACATTGCTTAACACATGGCATTCATGCCTCAGGTGGTGCTGCAGGGCTGCCTCTGTCGGATGCACATACTACACTCCCTGTACATGTTTGAGAGCAGGTTATGTCATTTTAGGCATCCCTGTTATTATATGAGTGAGTCAGAGAGGGGCATCATTCCCAGGGTTCCTACTGAGCCGGTGTATGTGCTATGCGTTGTCTCTTTGCCAAGGCCAGGGCATACTGGGCACACCTCCTTCTGCCTACTGAGGCAGGCTCAGGTTGTTCCTCCTCCGAGTCACGTTCTGCCTGTGATGGCCTTGGCAATGGTGGGGGGCTGTTTGGCCCAGCCCTATGCTGGTCCTGCTGCAGCTGTTTTCGCAAGATCATATTATGTAGCATAGCACATACCATGACAATTTGGGTACATGTAGTTGGTGAGTACTGCAAGGCTCCACCAGATGTGTCCAGACACCGGAACCGTGACTTGAGCAGCCCAAACACACGCTCTATTACATTACGTGTTTGTGCGTGTGCCTCATTATGGCATTCCTGTTCAGGTGTGTGTGCGTTTCTGATGGGTGTCATCAGCCACGGCTCCAGTGCATAACCTGCATCCCCCACTAGGTGTCCATGTGGGATGTCCCCATTGGCAAATGTCTGGTACAGCTGCGTCAAATGCCAGATATGGGAATCATGGTAGCTCCCAGGGCAGCCAGCACACACATTCATTATTATGCCCTGGGCATCACACACGACCTGGAAGTTGATGGAGGGGAAGCCCTTGCGGTTAATGTAGGCCCTACCTCGCTCACCGGCTGGTGCTTTGATGCGTATGTGCGTGCAGTCTATTGCACCCACTACCTCAGGGTATTCCGCTATTTGCTGGAAGAGACGCATATTGCTGGCCAATACCTCACGGGCATTGGGGAAATATACATGATCATTGACATGTGCTGACATGGCATCCAGGAACTGGTGCAGTACCCTGGAGGCTGATGCCTGTGATATCCCCATCATATCACCAGTTGGTCTATGGAAGGTACCTGTTACTAGTATTCTTAGGCCAACACATACCTTGGTTTCCACTGGGATGGGTTCCCCTCTGTTGGTTCTGTGTGTGAGGCGTGGCCTGCACAGCTCAACAATTTGCTGCAGATGGTCTCTGTCCACTCTATAGCGCTCCACTATCTCCAGCTCATGTAACCCATGGTAGGTGACCCTGGGCCTGTACACTCTTCTCCGTCTCCTCACTGTGGGTTGTCTGGCACCATTTGCATTGTCACCACCCTCAGCAAGTAGCCTATGTCTCCTTATGACAGCTATGGCATCCCCTAGCATTTCTTCTCTGAGTTCAGCTTTTTCAGTTTTCACTTCTAATAGCTTACTCCTGTCTTGCAGTGTCTCTTGAGAGAAACATCCTGCACTGCTGTTTGCAGAGTTTTAAGTGCTTGGCTGGGCTACTATTCTGCCTGTGTAATTGCCTGCTTCTAATTGTTTTCACCTGCTAGCTCCAGCAGTATTCCCTGCTAGCTTCCTGCTAATTCTGTTGCTTTCTGTTTCCTCAGGGGGGAGCAACGCGCATACCAGCAGAAACACGCTCACAGTGGCTTACACACGCGCACACATGCTTACACGGTTCAGAATCTACTTATTCGGGTTAAAACGCGTGCACACCAGTGCAAACAGTCTTACAAGTCTGCCAACAGGCTCCCACATGCTCAGTCTGCCTTACACGCCAAGACACTGCCCTACTCGCCTCATGGCGCGACATCGCAAGATGCGCACAGCAAGAAATTTTGGTGTAAGCAACACCTTCCATTTCTTGACTTCCCCATGCGTATCTTGTGGCACTCCTCTTTCCATGATATGTGTCTGACATCTGTCATGTAACACTGACCTCCAATGAACTGCATTTCTTTCTGCCATTCCCCCCTGTGATGTCACCTATCTCCTACTCTATTCCTCCCCCTTATGTATCTCTTACACTACTCAGAATGTGCTCATTTGCTATGTGACAGTGGAATTCAGTATCCTAACACTCATTTACATCGGATTGCCTACTAATGCTTAGTTACATGTCTTAGACTCAGCTTCCCCCCTTAGCAACCACTAAACGGTGGCCATGTTGCTTTTGGTCTGCTGGTCTCTGCATTGTAAATCCATGTATTGCATAAAACCCACATTTGTGGGTTTATAACCTTCATTTTTATGTTTTATATAGCGCAGCCCGTTTGCACGGGGCTGCGCTGCATTTAAACATCGGCATATTATTATATATTTCTCATATTTGCATCGGGGTACCTTGCCAATGGCCACATATTTGGCCATTGGCATGCTGCCTGACACATATGCACCCTTTATTTGGAGCTGACATGGCTCCATTGTGTTATTTGCAGAAACGTACTCAGTTGTCAACTGAGTACATTTCTGCAGCTAAAACGGCTCTTACACGGGCTGCTTTGGGCTTCCTGGATCGCTAATCTACCTCATTTGCATGCCTTTCGGCTGCAAGTGAGGTGATTAGCATATCTACGCCCACTCCGTGTAACAGATGTTTTAGCTGGTCTCTTACACGGAATTTCGGGCTGTTCCTGGATCGCGAGGGCTGCATGGAGTCTTACACTACTCTTAGACTCCGTGCAAGCCTTCGTGAATCCTGCCCACAGTGAATTTCTACACAGAAGTGTGGTGTCAAAAGGTCTAACATCCCTGTCTCCATGGCATGCAGAGATGGAGCACTGACTATGACACAACTGACCTGAGATCAATTAGTGGCTTAGGTGCTGAAGTCGCCAGGGAAGGACTGGTGGGAAGGAGCACTGCTTGTCATAAGAACACATCCCTAGGGATGGGGATGGTACCATAATCATGGGACAGACTGCTGTTATCTTTGGTATTGGAGGGGGGGCTGGAGATAACTGATATCACATGCAGTGATGTTTATGATATCAGCAGCTCCAACCAATTAGTGCACACCAAAAAAATCTACTGGCATGTGCAAACACCATATGTGATGCTGCAGCTGCAGGCTTCTCCTATCCAATTTCCCTTCTTAGGCTGCAATTGGTGCCTTCCCACCCCCAGGAATTACTACTAGAGACACCTGAGGCAAAATGGTGCACTGGACAGCTGATGGTCAGCTGGGGGGGGGGTGCAAATGGGGAGGCTAGTCACCTGGATGAGGGAAGACATATACAATTCAAACAATTTGGTGTTTGAGATATTATTAATCTTGCATAGTCAGTGTTACTTTCTAACTAAAGAGGATAAGCACTGACTTTGACATTTCTATACAAATTCTGCAAGGCCTGCAGGAGGAAATGGTACCATGGCAGTGACCTCTATTAAATGGCATAATTAAACCTCATATACAGAAAATATTTTATACATCAAGCTTCCATACTGTAATGAAACTCCCCCAAACAACTCATTTTCAAACATTATTTTTAATTTTGTTTTATCATTCTATTTACAGATTATTGTTTTAGGTGGTATTTATGATATACATAGGGTTAAACAGTGCAGACGCTTGTTAAGTTGTTTTCCTTGTAACAATGCCCTGATAGTGCAGCACCGTCCCTGACTACAAAGCGACAACCACTACTTACATTTTGAAAACTGTACTTAAGACCATTGACCGAAATCAGCTCAAAATACCAGCAAAATGGCTGCAGAAACAAAGGATTTTAGACAGAGAGAGAGAGAGAGAGAGAGAGGGAGAGAGAGCGAGACTGTATGTTTCAGTGAGTCAAAGTGAACTTTTTAGGGCAGTTCCCTATTAATAGGAATGTACTTCCCAGACGAAGTCTAATAGAGCCTCTATACTGTAGGTCTAGTGTTTTACTTGTGTACACATTAATAAGACTATTTGGCTGGCCCAGTGAATTCAGCTACACCTGGGTTTCTAAGACTGGCACAAATAATAGAAAAATATAAATGAAAGTCAGAGGCAAGCTCAGTTGTAGTAGACACACGTGTTGAACTACACAGCATGCAACTATTCAAAGTTAAAATAAAAACTAACAGAAAAGATGAGAAAGGTTAAGGAGAATTGCCAAGTTTGGTATTCCTGCCCATTTTCTCCCCTTGCTCTTCCTCTGCAGCATCCTGTTTTCCAAGTTGCAGATGTAGACAGAGTTCAGTTTTCTTGGAGTGTCATCCTCAGCCTTCATACTGACTGATGTTTTAAGTAAAATTAACTACTATTACTAGAAAGCAAAACTAACCTATGAACCTCTTCAGAAAAAAGATTTTCCTTCATAAAAAGTGCTCACTTTGCTTAATTACTGTTTCTTCCTGTACAGCGGGAGAAGAAGTTGAAGAATACATTTATTATGACCTCTTTTCTTGAGGCACCACCTCCTAATTTGTTAAATGGCCATTTTAAAAAAATGGTTACATACAAACAAAATGGAAATAAAAATAGCTATACTTACCCCATAAGCTAATCTACTGCCATCATTATTTTTTAAACAACCATATTGTTTTTAATATATACAATGGCAGGAAAAACACCTGAGCATATTATCTTACACAGCTCAAATACTTTCACATAACTGCATTACAAGTCACAAATAGAACACAGCACAAGAAGGCAGAAATAGTGCACACTGACAATATCCTATCACTAACAAGAAATAATTAACTGGAAACTTAAATGATATGTTCCTGAAAATAGTAAAAAAAAAATTCAGTACTTGTGAAATGACATGAGGTGACAATGTTTCTAATAGAGTACCACAACCTGCGTGCATATGATACAAAGCTACTTGGACCAGTTTTCCAGTAACAAATGATTAAGGCACATGTTAGACATGAATAGTTGCTGGAAAGTACAGTTGTGCACACTTACCATAAATGAAGATGTTCGAGTGTATTCACTGTTGCAGTCATCACATTTGGGTTATCTGCTTGCAGTAGCCCTCATTCGGCTTGATTATCAAAGTCTTGGGTCCTGCTTCGGTTGCTGTCTCATCTTCCATGACGTCAAGTCGTCAGGGGTATAAAACATGCAGCTGACACCATTACATCAGTTTTTCTTGCCACAGATGTCAGGTGCCCCCATAATGGGAAGCAATTATATACAAGGTTACACCTCCAACAAAAAAGCAAATACAGCAAAAAGCTTTAAGCATAGTAAACAAGAATAGAGGTATAGATAATAGAAGTCAGGGGCTGGAGGAGAATTAGACTGCAACAGTGAATACACTCGAACATCTACATTTATGGTAAGTGTACACAACTGTACTATGTTCTTCGTGTTTCACTGTTGCAGTCATCACATTCGGGTAGATTCCTAAAGCTAAGGATGGGAAGAGGAAATCAGATAGCATTAGGGCCAGCTATAAGGCCTTGCAAGACTGCAGTGGCAAAGCCAGCTCTGGATTTATAAAAAATTGGCAAGTGGTAATGCTTGGTGAAGGTATGTACAGAACTCCAGGTAGCAGCTTCTAGGATGTCCCTGGTAGGGACACCTCTGAGAAACGCTGTAGAGGTAGATGCAGCCCTGGTTGAATGTGGTCTTATCCCCTGTGGGGTAGGTTTTCCATGGTGCTTATAGCAGAAATTAATGCAATGGCTTATCCACTTAGAAAGGGTTTGCTTTGAAATGGCCTTCCCCTCTGCCCCTGCAGCAAATGCAACCAGCAGCTGTTCAGATTTCCAGAGAGGTTTAGTCCTGTCCAAGTAAAATCTAAGTTGCCTGTGCACGTCCAATGAGTGCAGTATTCGTTCTCCATTGTTCTGTGGATTAAAAAAGAAGGTTGGCAAATAAATGGACTGATTAAGGGCCACACTGGATACCACCTTGGGCATGAAGGAGGGCTTGGTCCTAAGGGACACCCTGTCCGCATGAAAGATGATGAAAGTCTCCACTGCCATGAGGGCCTGTAATTCAGACACCCTTCTTGCTGAAGTGATGGCTAAAAGGAAGGCTGGTTTCCAAGAAAGGAACTTCAACTCTGCATTTGCAGCTGGCTGAAAAGGAGGTAGAGTGAGCTTTTCCAATACAAAATTAAGATCCCAGGCTGGAGTAGGGGCTCTCCTGGGTGGTCTTAAGTTTTGGCCCCTCTGAGGAACTGCTTCAGCAGTGGATGAGAGAAGAGGGGTGGTTCTGTATTGTAATGAGCTGAAATGGCTGAGTCATGAATTTTGATGGAGGAAAAGGAAAGGCCCTTGTGAAGCATCTCAGTTAAGTATTGAAGAATCTGAGGTAAATTGGGCACTGCTGTGCCCATCCCGAGTTTGGCTCCATGAACAGAATCTTTACCATTTTTCAGCATAGGATTTTCTAGTACTAGGCCTCCTTGCCTCCAGAATGACATCCATCACTTGCTTACTGAGGGATGGTAACCAAGAGATCAGGTAATTAGCCAGGCTGCCAGGTTCAGGGTTTGAAGCTGTGGGTGCAGAATCTGGCCCTCCTGCTGGGACAGCAGGGCAGGGGTCTGAGGCAGGTGCCATGGTGCCAGCAGTGACACACTGCGCAAGAGGAGGTACCAGTGTTGGCATGGCCAGTCTGGTGCAATCAGTATTGTCCTTGGTTTGTCCTGTTTGATCTTTAGTAATACCTTGGAGAGTAGAGGCAGAGGGGGAAAGGCATAAACTGATTGGTTTTTCCAGGTAAAGGACAGGGCATACACTTTCCAAGCTTGTTTGTGGGGAGTCCTTGTGCAGAGATTGTCCAATTGGTAGTTCTGGGGGGAGGCAAACAGGTCTATCTCTGGGCTCCCCTATTTGTTTCTCAATATGTTGAATATCTTTGGTTCCAGTTTCCACTTGTTTGGATCCATGAGATGTCTGCTTAGTTCGTCTGCCAGTGTATTTAGCTTTCCTGGCAGGAATTGAGCCTGTAGATGCACTTGGTAGCTCAAGGCTGTGTTCCACAGAGCCATGGCTAGTCTGCAGAGAGGGTATGAGTGGGTTCCCCCTGCTTGTTTATGTACCACATAACAGTGGTGTTGTCCGTCTTTACCAATAATTGTCCTGGAAGAATGTGGTCCTTGAAGGCTGTCAGAGCATTCTGTGCAGCTAACATTTATTTTTGAGTGATATGCAGGTGCATTTGACTTGGGTTCCATTTGCCCTGAATGCACTTCTCTGCCAAGTGAGCCCCCCATGCATAGTCTGATGCGTCTGTTGTTAGGGTTTGGGCGGCAGGGGGTAGAGTGAATTGTAGTCCCTTGTTTTGGTGGCAGGCCTCTGCCCACCAAAGGAACTCTATCTGTAGACAAGGTATGATAGGAATCATTGACTCTAGATCCTGAGAATGCTGACGCCATACGCTTTTTAGATACCATTGTAGTTTCCTCATATGCAGTCTTGCATATGGAATTAATAAAATGCAGGAGGCCATGAACCCCAGGGCTTGCAGTTTTTCCCTTGCAGATAGCTGGGTCTTTGTGGCCAGTAGTTTGAAGTAGGCTGTCAAATGAACTTGTTTCTCTGGCGTGAGATAGGCCATCTGGGAAGTTGTATTCAAGCTTGCTCCCAGGAATACAATTTGTTGGCAAGGTACAAGATGTGATTTCTTTTTGTTTATGGTGTACCCCAAAGAAGTTAGCAATTTCTTTACAAACGCCAGATTATTTAATAGTATGTCCTGGTTTTCTGCCTGAATTAGACAATCGTCCACGTATGGGTATATTTGAATATTTCTTTGCCTGCAAAATGCAATAACTGGAGCTAGGCACTTTGTGAATACCCTGGGTGCAGTAGATAAGCCAAAGAGCAGTGCAGAGAACTGATAGTGCATGTAGCCTGCTTTGAAGTGTATGTATCTTCTGCAAGATTCCCTTATTGGGATGTGCAGGTAGGCTTCCTTTAAATCCAGTGTTGTTAACCAGGCATCTTTGCCTTGCATAGGAAGCAGCTGATGAAGAGTTAGCATCTTGAATTTTGGGATCACCAAAATGTGTTTAGGATAGACAGGTCCAGGATAGGATGCCAGGAACTTTCCCTGATGGGTACCAGGAAAAGTCTTGAGTAGAAACCTTGTTCCCATTCTTCTTCTGGGACAGGTTGAATAGCTTTGATGCTTAAAAGAAAGAGAACTTGCTTTTGAGCCTCTGCCCACTGATTTGGGTGTAGATCTGGCCAACCGATGGGGTTGGTAAAGAGTGGAAGTGGAATCTGTATCCTTGGAAAACTATATTTAAAATCCATTTGTCCTGGGTAATGAGTTCCCAATTTTTTGCCTGCAGGGCAATCTTTCCACCTAAAGGAACAGTCAGTTGTGCAGGGCTTGGAAGATTTAAAGTTAAGTTATTGAAACAGTATACCATAGGGGGAGTCTTACTACTCCCTGCTTTGGAAGTGGGAGCCCCCCACTGCTTGGTCCTGTGAGTACCTTGGGAGTGAAGCCTGGGTGTTCTGCTGGTTCTGGGTTTATACTGAGAAGGCCTGGAAGAGGCAGGAAAGGACCAATTCTTTGAGGGTCAATGCCTTCTAAATCTGGGAGGCTGTACTTGCAGGAAATCTTTTACAGTTTGCATAAATTTAGCTTTTTCCTCCATCTTAAGTACTTCTGCTTTGTTGCCAAACAGGCGGTCTTGGTTTAAGGCAGCATCCAGCAATTTAGCTTTAACATGATCTGGCAAAGATTGTTCCTTAAGCCAAGTATGCCTTCTAAGTACAGACCCAGTGACAGTAGCCCTGCAAGATGCCTCTAATAAATCAAAACCACATTGCAAAGTATGTTTTCCAACTTGTTCAGTAGAATGCATTAAATCCTGTATTTTTTTATTTTCAGCAGAGTCAGGAATCAGCATCATTTTCTGTTTACGCAATCCAATAATATGCTGCTGATACTTTAACATATGCAACTGGCAGTTTAAGGCCCTAATGGCCAAGTCTGCAGATGTATATACCTTCTTACCCCATCTATCCAGCACCCGGGAATCTCTATTAGAGGGGGTAGGATTTTTGGCAGTAGTAACTTTAATGCCCTTGGGTCCCTGTGAAATGGTCTCAGGATCCGCAGTAGGATTTTTAAAGAGGAACTTGTGAGAGTCAGGAACCCTGTAATACCTATCAGGTTTTCTGGGGAGCAGGAGGTAAAGAGTCAGGGCCAGGCTAGATTCCGAGAAGGCATCATCAACAATGTCCATTACAGGAGAGATGGCTAAAGGTCTGTGTTGGGGCAGGAGTAAGAAAACCCTAAGCCTCTTTTTGGAGTCAGAATAATCCTGCCTTTCCCAGTGAAAATGCTCCCTAAGAGTATACAAGATTTCACCAAAAGAGAAATCCTCTGGAGGGGATACAGAGGGAATGGAGTCCTCTGCATCAGAATCCCCATAAGTAGATAAGGGTAAATCCTGATCATCAGAGGAAACAGAAATTTCAGAGTCCTGATCAGAAGAATCAGAAGGAAAATCAGTCTTAGGTCTCTTAGAGGGGGAAGGGTGGCTTCCCCTGATTAGAGTAATAAGGTCTTCAGCCATTCTTATTTGTTTTTGAGGCATAGGGGCCTAACCATGTGGTCTGGGCGTCGGTTTTCTAGGCATGGATCGAGTTTTAGGCCTTGAAGAAGAAGATGGCGTCAGTTTAATATGCAAGTCAGTAGGCCTGAATACACCCTCAGAAACCAGTGGCTCCAGACCCATCCAAGGTAGAGACATCCGCAGGTTCCACAGTTGAAGAAGCATCTTGCGGCATACCGGACTCTGAATGGGTCTCAGTAGAGGCCTGCAAATCTGAAGTAGTGGGTATCAGGGGCTGCGAAAGCAACTCACTGAGTACAGGCGAACTGGCGATGAGCTTAGGAGGTGTCATCGGCAGCTATGGACCTATGCAGTCTGTCTGTCTTTATCTTTGCATTTTTTCAGAATGTCGGTAGTCAGGTGGCTTACCGAAGCTATTTCTGGATAATTTAACTGAGTACCAAAATATTTAGAAGTGTAAATAAACCGACGATGAATAGTTAGAGGTTTGAATAAGGCACAAAACTGACAGCGAGGTACATCGTGGTCTGGGCCTAAGTAAGGAATGCAGTACGAATGGAAATCTTAATTAAGTAATTGCTTTCCACGAGAAATACAATTGTTAACTTTTACTGACATCGGTTTAGAGCAAGAAAAAGGTTCCCCAACAGGGTACTTAGCTTAGTTGAAGACTTTGGTTCTGGTTTCTCAGTAGTAGCACTAAAATCTGAACCCCTGTGACTAGCACTTGCTCTACAACCTGCTGGAAAGCACTAGGAAGCCTGAAACTGATACAAGCTCTCAACTCTCCTTGTCAATAAGGAGAAATTAATTGTAGGCACTAAACAGCCTATAATTGCAAAGCACCTTGCAAAGGTAAGGGAAAACAGCTCTTATACTTTACAAAAAAAGCACCTAAACAGGCATGTCCAAGGGTCAGCTTCCGGTGATTTCTCCTGTCCAGTTGGTGAATCTGGGCATACTGGGGCAATGCAGCAACTGCCTCATGTACACAGACAATCCTCTCCGCCTACCACCCAACACTACAACCTGCAAGAGATGCAATTACATAGCCAAACTGGAAGCAAAGCTCTCTCCGGCCAATATTGTGCTAGACAGTCAAGAGGAGAAGGTTAACACCTGCACTACACCTCAAGCAACTAATAGCCCTTCAAAACCCACACCATCAACACCCACACATAGCAACACTAAACCCACATATGCAGAGGCCCTTAACATTAACCTGCCCAAGCAACAAGGACCTCTGAAGCTGAAATGCAAGCAAACACCAGTCACAACCAAAGTGACACATAGCTCACAACACCAGTGTGCCACACAACAACAGCCCCTAAGGCAAGACAATGGGCCCAATACTTTAGTCATAGGTGACTCTATAGTCAGGCACACTGATGTCCCACTCACCAGGCTGAACAAGGTGAAAATTACAGTCAGCTGCCTGTTGGGTGCCAGGATCTGCCACATAACGCATGCACTCAAGTCACTCCACAACAAGTGCAAATACGGCTCTGTCATTGTCCATGCTGGAATGAATGACTTGAGACGTACCTCCCTGGACTACATGAAAAGAGACGTGGAAGAGCTCTTAGAACATGTGGTCCAGGCAGGTATGACCCTAGCCCTGAGTAACATCCTGCCTTCGCCCAGAATGATACCACATTATAAGGACAAAATGATTGACTTCAACAATTAGCTAAGCTTCTGGTGTCATTCAAAGGGGATCCAGTATCTGTCTGCCTGGGAAGACATGATCGACAAATTACGATGCTTTGCCAGAGATGGTCTGCAACTGTCACCCCTGGGATTCAGGTTACTGGCTAAAGCTCTTGCCACCCCTATAGCGCCTTTTTTAGGCAAGGTTCAAAGGATAAAACCACCACCATAACAGATAAAAACATGCAAAATCTGAAGGTAATGCTACTCAATGCTAGAAGTCTAAACCTCAAAATGCACTCTCTTGAGGCACTCCTAAAAATGGAGAACATTGATATCTGTGCAGTAACTGAGACCTGGTTCAAGGCTCCAGAGAGCACCCCTGCAATACCAGGCTACAACTCTTACCACACTTTTCAGCCACAAAACCAAGACCGCAACACTAAAGGTGGAGGAGTGTCCGTATTCACCAAGGATATTCACACCTCCGGGATAGTTGCCCAACACAATGCATCTGAAATTCTCCAAGTGCAACTAACACTAGGTAAGACTGCAATCCAAATTGTTGCTTGCTACAGATCCCCCACCATGCCCCAAGAGTCTCACTACACCTTTCTAAACATACTGGAAAATATTAAGATAAAACCAAACACCCTAATACTGGGTGATTTCAACTACCCTGCCATTAACTGGGAAAACTACTCGGATACCAACTCCTTTTCCCAACGGTTCTTGGAATTCATAAATTCCAACGCCATGGATCAACTAATCCATTACCCCACCAGGGGCTCCAACATCCTAGACCTGGTCATTACCAACATGGGAGATAGATGCTCCATACCAGTGGTCACCCCCTCATTGGTCAAGTCTGACCATAAGCAAATCATCCTTGACATCCACATCCCACCCTCACCCCCCCAGTAAGGAAACCTCCTTAAAAAACTTCTCCAAAGCCAACCTCATGCTACTGAAGTCAGAAGTGACAAACTTCATGACACCCATGCAGACGGGATTTGAAAGTTCGACTGCAGAATCCTACACTAAGGCACTGTACGAGCACATCCACTCATGCATGAATCGTGCCATCCCAAATAGAATCAAGATGCTCTTCTCCAAAAAAGGAAGCCAATCTGGTGGTCCCCTGCTATAAACAAACTATATAACAGAAGGAAGAAACTGTTGCAGAAAAGAGCAACATCCCAGGATGCAAAAAACTCCCTCACCAGCCTCAAGTAAGAAGCTGAGATTCCTCATAAAATCCTCAAAAGCTAGTTACAAAAATAAAATTGCCAAAGATTCCAAAGACAACCACAAGGCATTCTACAGTTATGTCAAGAATCTAAATGGCAATGCTCAGATCTGCTCTGAGCTACAACAGAATGGCATTAAATATACTGATCCCAAGGATATTGCCAATATCCTGGCAGAACAATTTAGTGCCAACTTCACCCCCCTCTCACCCCCTAAAGGGCCCATCTCAATACCAAATGATTGCCAAATTCCGGTAATCATGGCCACACAGGTAGAAACCGCACTGTCCAAAGCTAAGAATACAGCATCCATGGGACCAGATGACATCCCAGGCTGTGTACTACATGAACTACAAAATGAAGTGGCACCTCACCTAAGTGTCATGTTTAACCATAGCCTCATATCAGGCTTTGTGCCCACTGAGTGGCGCACAGCTACAGTTATCCCACTCCAGAAGGGGGGATCCACCTTGGATCCCGGGAACCATCAGTCTGACAAGCCTGATCTGCAAGGGCATGGAACGCATTATCATGGAACTTATAAACAAAGACATTGGCAACCTTCAAACACTGGACCCCACCCAGTTTGAGTTTGTGAAGGGCCGATCTTGTCTCCTGAATCTGATTGACTTCTTCAAATCAGTCTCCAGAGCTGTGGACGAGGGTAAGGCGGTCCACACAGACTATCTAGACCTCGCCAAGGCCTTCGACAACATCCCCCACTCTGGAATCATAGATAAACTTACTAAGCTGGGCATAAATTCCTACGTCACTCGGTGGGTTGCCAACTGGTTTACTGACAGAACCCAGACTGTAAAACTAGCCGACTCCAAATCCAGCTCCAGACAAGTGACAAGTGGAGTACCTCAGGGTTCAGTCCTGGGACCACTCTTGTTTGGCATCTACTTTTCTGAAGTACAGGCCAACACTAAGGGACTCTGGCTAACAAAGTTCGCAGATGACTGCAAACTGGGAGCCATTATTGAATCCCCAAATGATGTGGCTATTCTACAAAAGGGCCTTACAGAAAAAGATGCCTGGTGCCAGAGCCACAGGCTCAAGCTTAATGCCAACAAATGTATAGTTATCCACTTTGGAAAAAAACATGTACCCATGAATTACCACATAGGTGGCAGTACACTAAACATCGAAAGTGTGATGACAGACTTAGGGACACAGGTGCACAGTGGTCTCACTTTCGATAACCACATCACCACAACAGTCAGGAAATCCTTCTATGTGGCACACCTCGTCACTAAGGGCTTTTCATCCAGAAAAAAGGAGGTCATTGTCCCACTGTACTCATCCCTCATTAGACCCATTATAATGCCCTGTTTGGTATGTACCTCACAAGATATCTGCAACAGCTGGAAAGGCCACAGAAATACCTCACTAAAAGAATCACAGGCCTAAAGCAGATGCCATATGCTGACCATCTAAAAAAACTCCAGCTATACTCTGTGGCATATCATCTACTCAGAGGTGATCTCTGCTTAATATACAAGGCCATGTCAAACCCTGAGCTATAGGACATGCTCCAAGAAATCCCAATCCCTCAGAGCCACACACTCCAGGGATCTAAACCTTGTCATCACAATGAATAAAACATGCTGGAGGGATAGGTTCCTGACCCAGAGACTCCCCATACTCTGGAATAGACTACCCATACATGTCAAAAAGAATGCCTCCTTGACTCTCTTCAAAAGGAACCTTGATGATTGGATGGGAGATAGGAAATTCACCCCGGGGATCATGTCAGTCGCCCTGCTAGACAGGAGTCCAGAGAAGTAAATATTGTGGGAAGAAATATCCAGGGAATTGTTATGGCTAGGCTTGTATAGGCCCTAGGGCCAATAGCCTAGTACCAACCTATGAAACTCGAAAATGAAAATTTCAGGAGTCGGCCGACCGACACTTGCGAACTGCTTCTGCTTCGGGCAACGCACGGCAAGAAAGACTGATGTAATGGTGTCAGCTGCATGCTTTATACCCCTGTCGACCTGACATCATGGAAGATGAGACAGCAACCAATGCAGAACCCACGACTTTGATAATCAGGCCGACTGAGGGCTACTGCAAGCAGATAACCCAAATTTGATGACTTGAACAGTGAAACACGAAGAACATCTACTTGTTCTACATCTGTTAGCCTAAAACAGTCATCCACTAAATTAAGTAATTAAAAACTTTCACTGTCCAATGAAGGCAAGGCTCTCTTATTGTTCATTCTGCAGTATTAATGACCTTCCCCATATTGTTTTGACAGATGGACAGTGTCAGATCAAATATCTGTAATCTGCCTGACTTTTGGTGTAATTCAAGCAAAGGTCAGAAATAATCAGCCCACTGGAGCTAAACACTGCCAGTGAAATTTGCCACAAATGGATGAGCTTATAAAATGTAAAGACCCAGGAAGGGGCATACATAATATTCCACCAGGATAGAAACAGCTGCTGCCAGGAACTTTCTTGTATTCTAATACTGGCAAACATTTCCTATTTAAGCATAATATCTGACACTATTATGACTGTCTGAGAACTCATGAATGCAATAAAGCATAATATCAGCCTGGCAGGTGATACTCATGCACTTTTGAAACTTCCTACATCTTGCAAATTAACCATAAATAGCTGTTAACAGGAATCATATGAACTCAAGAACAGTAAATGGAGAAAAGTTGCCAAAACTGCCAAAAAGGAAAATTTGCCTAGAGATTGGCAAAGGGCAGCACTTGGTAAGATGGAAAAACACGACCTAATCCAGGAACAAGTCCTGTCAAAAGATAACCCTCTTTCAACCACATCTATCAAATAATGGGATGCAGTTTGACCCTAACCTGTGATCTAATCCATATTATGTCCCAAATTCCACTGTCTGCAATTCCACTCACTTTCTTTCATATGTAGTGTACCAAAACCCCCTGGGTCCCAAGCGTTACTCTTCTCATTATACCACCCTGCCCTTTGCAAAGCATGAATCAAATAAATCTCTGGGAAGAGCCACATCAATTGGGGTATGAGCTAGTACTCAATTACTGACAAAGAGTGACTGCCAGCATGTACCTGCCATAGACTGGCATGCCAACCCTTGCTGGTATACAGCAACTTACAAGTTCAAAGTAACAGCAAGAACACCAAATTCTTGCTGCATCCTCCAAAGAACTGGCCATTCCAGTGCACTGAAGGCATTAGTAAGAACTAGCAAAGTATAGCTACTAGTATTTATTACAGCCACCAAATTCAATACCAATGTTATATTAGCAGTACAGTCACTAACCACCAGGTGACTAATCAATCTCTTGATGTCCTTAATTAAACAGACTCCTTTAACATTTCTCCTTCCAACCAGTTCCCACAGATACTATCGCAAAAATACTTAAAAAAATTAAACCCTACTACAAGTGCCTCTTACAATCTACCTGGCAAATACCTTACAATAGCAGGTGAAGCTATTGCATATCTAGTTTCAATTATGATAAATATATCCATACCTGAAAATAAAGTCTCTTTGCTGTGGATAAAATCATTAATTATTCCATTGCACAAAGGTGGAATCAATACAGATCATTGCCTCTCAGTTCACTGGCCATCAGACTACCATAACTGTCCTAAAAATCTTTCATAATGATGGGCCAACTACAATTTTATCTCCCTTATCAAAAATATTAGAAAAATGTATTCAAACACAACTTCTCAACTATGTAACAGATATCAAGCTTCTGTCTTCAACCCAACATGGCTTCCATCTTAATCACAACACAACTAATGCTTTGATGAATTTTTGTTAATACTGTCAACACCCACAGAAATGTTGACAGCCTAGTCTACACCATTTTCCTAGACTTATCCAAGATGCTTTTGATGTGATCTCCCACCAGAAGCTCTTACATGAACTCTCAACCCTTAGGGCTCACCAACTCTTTGAAACTGTTCCATAGCTAACTCTCAAACAGAGCACAAGCACTGAAGTGATAAAATGATTCTCTGCCTTCTTTCCAGAAAGTAGTGATGTCCCACAAGGATCAGTACTATGCCCCATACATTTCAACATATTTATCAATGACCTTTACACTACTACAAAACATGCTGCTCTAGTTCAATATACTGACTTCACCCTACTCTGCTCTTCAAAATCTTTCTCTAAACTCCAAGAACTTACAGAACAGTCTTTCTTATCAAAGGAAACTTGGTTAAATAAATCCATTAGGGTCATGGCTTGAGGGCTAAACCAGGGGTGAATTTACAGTTGGGCCTGCATGGGTAAATACCAGGGCTGACCATGGCCACTTGTTCTTACTGAAATTTAGAAGCGCAAAGGGAGGCATATCTGTGGGATGTTTGTGACCACTGAAGATGAGAAAGCAAAGGAGACAATGAGAGATTAGTTTTAGGAATGATTGCTGTACCTTTGTTGTCTCGTCTTCCAGTATCTTGCCTTTTAACTTCAATATTAATCCTTTCTGCCCTATCTAATTCCTTCCCTCACCTACATTTCTTTGAATTTCTAAGCATTAATCACATGATCTATTTAATAAACCACTAATACACCTCTTCAAATGTTCAATATCTACTAATATAGAAGTACCTTTTATACTACAATAGTTGCCTGTATTTCATATGAATGTAATCTTACTAGCAAATGCATGTGTAATTGTTAATATATACTACTTAATGTCTGTTCATGTATACTACTTAAAGTATGTTTAAAAATGTTAATAACATGTTGGAGCTTTCTCCCTGGGCCTCCACAGAGATGGGTTTTTGACTAAACCCAGTCGATCAAAACCAGTACACAAAAGCAAAATAAAATAAAATATTTCAACTTACACAGCTGTTGAAGGCTCAGCCACTGATGGATCAAATCCACTCCTCTGTCTATATCCTTAATGAGTCCTTGCTGAAGAGGACATATCAATTTAGGTAGCAGCTTTTACTGGTGCATAGCTAAAATGTTAGCTAAACTTTTGGCTTCAAATGACACCAATGAAATAGTCTGAAAATTACTGGGATCAAGTCTTTTCCACCTAAAGCTCCATGTAGTACAACACAGAATTATAATTGATCTGATCATTTTTAATCTTCGATTATGTGTTCTTGACATGGATGCCAAGATTCATCTCTCAAGCAAATTTCTTGGTATCCATGTCTAAAACACAAATTAAGTGGTTTATGATCATCAACCCGATCATAATCCTTTATATAAAAGACTACTGACTGGGCATCAGGACTTGGTGCCTTCCTAGACAGCAAATTTTAATTTTACCTACTCCAGTGACATTTGTTTATTAAGTTCACACTTCTCTTCAGCTGATAGCTGAGTTAACCCTATGCTTCTTAAATTTTTTCAGTAGCCTCCACAGAGGCATGAAACTTTGTCTAGTAGAGTTTTGTACAACACGGAATTAAAAATGTCATTAGTCTCATATGGCTTATATGTCATTTGGCCCTGAGTATCTCATACTACTGCAGAGATAGTAGCTTCTGCCCTGTGTTTTTTTTTTTTTTTTTTTTTTTTTACAATTTGGGACAGAAGTTTGAGGGATGTTACCCCTTTATGCCCAGCACATTAATTTCCATCTTTCAGCCCTGTCATGTAGAGAAGTGAACAAGACCTAATCTCCCTTTCACACTATTGTACCTGCCCACCCGAACACTAGCCAAACAATGTTTGTTAAACATTACATATGAAGCAGTTCTAGGAAAAGCTCCAAATGTTTGATAACATTTTGTGGACTTTGCCTGTTTAGCCTCAACAACTCCATGACAGTCATCTTCGTTGCTAATTTAAATTAGCTGTATACCTGTACCCAATTTCCACTAAAATATGTATTATGATGTTAATATTTAAATAGAAATTGTTCTAATATCAGCCATGGCTGTTCTCTATTCAGGATAAAGGGATCTAAGCACCACAGTGGCGGATCCCTTGACAGCTCTGGTGCTATCTGAACAGTGTTGTGATAAGACAAGGCAGTAAAACAGTGATCAGACCGAATTAAAGATGATATACAGAACATGTCAAAAAACAAATAATTAAGCCTACTGAGAAGACTAGCTCTGCGATCAGAATAGCAGTAGTTCAAATCAGCTGAGTGCAGTGTCCCACGTGTCAAATAGACTATGCGTCACTAGCATGATCACCGTAGGCAGCTGCTCCATCCCTGGCAAGATTCTGTCCAACTACACATCAATTGTTAAAATAAAATCCTCCCAAAATAATAAAAGATCAATTGCTAAATTAAAAGTCCCACCAAAATAATGAACTCTGCACACCACTAATATTATCCAGCACTTGAAAACACGTGTTAAGTCGTTTTGTGTCATGCTCATTGGGACTGGAGAAGTTTCCAATAGCCAAGCCCCCCACCAAAGTAAGTACCCTAAGCGAGAACTACTGTCATTATTTGTCTATCAACTCTAAATTTAAAATCAACCTACACTGACAGTGAATTAAGACTGCCACCCCTCATTTCACAGATGTTCAACAGCTAGAACATCGCAACCCCTCATCTTTTGCACATGGAATTAACTTTCAAATTCTTCACTTTTGCTTCTTAAAGGAATACAACAATGGTTCTAAAGTCTGTTAACTAATGATAAACATAACTTCTATTTATGACGAGAATAAGGAAATAATACTTTTTACATTACGACCAACAAAGAGTGCATGTAATTGATACCACGTTGCAAACTTGTCAGTCTCAATATTTATATCAGACAGATGGTTGTACCAGTGAACTAAAATGGTACATTAAATAATTTTACCCCCAAGATACCCTGAATACAGATTCAGATGCTGTTACTCATGTGTGTTCCCAAGTGGAACAACTACTGGCATCATTTTAAAACCAGCAACCAAATGAGGTCTGAAATGCTGTGAAAGCAACCAAACTGGGCACTACAGAAGTAGCTCTCAGCCCAAGGCAGATCAGCATTGCCATCCTGAGGCCTGAAAGGGATTTTACCTGTCTGTTTTTCATGTGTTTGACTTGAAAAAAAACTCAGCCAGAAGACTATTTCATGATCATTACAAAAGTTCCTAAATATATGTCCCTCACTGCATCAGACTTAGATTGTAGGGCTGCTGTGACAACCAGAAGATGAGTATTGTAAAATAAAAACACAATCGTCTTTTAGCTAGGAAAAGCACACCTGCATAGACAGTTGTTCTAAGATTACTACTACTTTGTGGATAGTCACAGCTAAAAGGGAAGTTTCAGAGAAATTTAATGTACTTTGACAGTGGCATTTAAATGCAAGTATAATGAGAGCAGCAACATTCATAGACAAACCTTAAGTATTAATGAGCTATGGTACAAGAGAACCAAGTGAGGCACAGTTATTCCATGCCCTTCTGGTAAGAACAGGAGAGGTAAGAGACTGGCTTTGTATTCCCTAGTGCTTTTCATTAGCTACTTCTTTAAATCTCACGCACTAGTGTTCAGGACATTTTCACATAGCCCACTTCAAGACAACCCTGAGCCAGGGATAAGAGCGTGCAACCCTAGAATCCCTAGTTTTTTTTAAGCATCTTTACCTAATCATCAAATTTTAAGCAGTAACATGGGTTTATATACATTAACATAAAATAAGCCATAAAAAGAAGTTATGTACCTACCATAACGTTCCATGCTAGTTGTCTTCATCTCGGCTTCCTTCTTGCTGTTTGGGGTTCGAAGCCGATCCTCGGCTCCAACTCGACCATCTTCTATAGCTCGAGAGCTGTTTACTGGCTTGAGGCTACCCCTTATCGCAGCATGCCCAGCGTCAGCTACCCAGATCTCGTTTGTGATAGCGCACACTAGACATAAGTAGAGTAACCAGTTCCTAAAAACTGGTTGTCTAATACACCTAAACAAGGAAAGAGCTATAAATTACCTGGCATGTGAAGTAATAAAAGATGCTCAGCCATTAAAAACAAACGGGAACTCCTCACAATCCTCTAGGAAGGGGGAAGGAGGGAGGGACACAAGAAGGAAGGCGAGATGAAGGCAACTAACATGGAACGTTATGGTAGGTACATAGCTTCTTTATGTGAAGTTGTCCATCTCGCCTTTGTTCTTGCTGTTTGGGACAACGTCCCTAGCACCTAAAATCCCGGGTGGCTCATTGGAACAGACTCTTCAGAACAGTAGAACCAAAGGAAGCTCTGCTCCGGGAGACCATATCTACCTTGTAATGAGAGATAAAAGTGTGAGGGTTTGCCCAAGTGGCAGCTGCACAGATGGAGTCTATGGGCAACCTTGACTGAAAAGCTACAGAGGTGGCTAATGCTCTAGTGGAATGACCTTTTTGGTTTAGCTGGTAGCTCTTTATTTCGTAACTGATAAATAAAGCCAATAGTATCAGATAACCATCTGGATAAGGTCACTTTAGAAACTGGAAGGCCTTGTTTGTTGAAAGCATGACTTTCTTAGTTCCTTAGTTCTATGGAGGTAAAAACGCAATTGTCTGTGTACATCCAATTGGTGGAGCTTGTATTCTGCCTTGTTGCTGTGATTAGGAAAGAAAACTGGGAGATCTACGGATTGATTTAAATTGTTCTCTGAGCAGACTTTAGGAATAATGGATGGATTGGTCCTCAGAGAAACTCTGTCCTTGTGAAACACCAGGTAAGGAGGACGAACACATAGTGCTTGAAGTTCTGAGACATGTCTAGCTGAAGTGATAGCAACCAGAAAAAGTGTCTTCCAAAAAAGAAATTTTAGAGAACATGATGCTGCCGGTTCAAAGGGAGGCAAAATTAAGGAAACTAAATTCAGATCCCAGGGAGGAGGAGGATCTCTAACTGGGGGTCTAAGAAGAGATGTTCCTTTCATAAAGGTCTTGCAGAGCTTATGAGACATTATGTTAGAATTAAACATACCGATATGAAAATTAGAAATGGCAGCTAGTTGTACTCTAATGGTAGCGGAAGCCGCACCAGACTGAAAAAGCTGTGCTAGAAATTCAAGAATTTCATGGACTGGGGCTGAGAAAGGATCCAAATTTCTAGATTCTACCCAGTAAGAAAACAGTTTCTATTTACTAGCATATGTTTTCCTCGTAGTAGACTTATGTGAGGAAAAGTACAGTTTTGTACCTACCATAAATGTAGATGTTCGAAGATTCACATTGCTGCAGTCCTTACTTATGGGTAGTCAGCTGTCCTCGGTCGGCCCGAATACCAAAGTATTAGGCTGACGTCGGTCATGGGCGCACAGCCCTGACATCAGAGCGTCAGGGTATAAAAGCGCATGACCAACGTCATATCCTCAGTCTTTTCTTGCCCCAGATGTCAGAAGGCCCTAAAAGAAAGGCCACAGCCAAAAAACAGAGAACCTTCCCAAAAGATATGCCCAACTACAGCCATCACCCAAACCATATAACCATGCTAAGCTACAGAGGGGAAGGAGGAGGAACTGGACTGCAGCAATGTGGATCTTCGAACATCTACATTTATGGTAGGTACAAAACTGTACTATGTTCTTCATCTCACATTGCTGCAGTCCTTACTTATGGGTAGAATCCCAAAGCAACGGGAAAGGGAGGTTGGAAAAATCATAAAGCATTAGGGGCTGCTAAAATGCCCTGTAATATTGCAGTGGCAAATCCAGCCCTAGACTTAGAATAAAGAGGAAGGTGGTAATGTTTGGAAAAAGTATGTACTGAACTCCAAGTGGCTGCTTCCAAAATATCCTTTGTAGCTACCCCCCTTAGAAAGGCAGTAGAAGTTGCAGTAGCTCTAGTGGAATGAGGTCTGATTCCAGTCGGAATCTCCTTACCATGATGGGAATAACAAAAAGAAATACAAAACCCAATCCATTTAGAAATAGTTTGTTTTGAAACAGGTCTACCCTGTGAACCCAAAGCAAAAGAAACAAACAACTGCTGAGACTGTCTGAACTCCTTGGTTCTGCTCAAATAATAATGCAACTGCCTATGAATATCCAAAGTATGCAAAATCTTCTCCCCTTTATTTTGAGGATTTGCATAAAAAGTAGGCAAATGAATAGTTTGGTTTAAGGCCACACTAAAAACCACTTTAGGCATAAAGGAAGGATTAGTACGCAAAGATACCCTATCCTTATGAAAAATCAAGAAAGGCTCCACTGCCATAAGGGCCTGTAATTCAGAAACCCTTCTTGCAGAAGTAATGGCCAACAAAAAAGCAGTTTTCCATGACAAAAACTTTAACTCGGCAGTAGCTGCAGGCTCAAAAGGTTGTAGAGTAAGCTTTTCCAACACAAAACTGAGATCCCAAGCAGGAGTAGGAGCTCTACGTGGGGGTCTTATGTTCTTTGCCCCTCTGAGAAACTGCTTAAACAAAGGATGAGAGAATAAAGGAGGGTCACAGTCATAATTAGCCGAAATGGCTGCAGCATGAACCTTTATGGAGGAGAAGGACAAACCTTTGTCTAATAACTCAGTAAGATATTGTAAGGAAGCACTCAAATTAGGCTTGGAAACATCAAAGTCCTTCCCTTTGCTCCAAATAAAAAATCTCCTCCATTTATCAGCATAAACTTTCCTTGTACTAGGCCTCCTGGCCTCCAAAATAACATTCAAAACTTGTTGTGGAAGCTGAGAACCTCCAGAATCTAAAACAGAATATGCCAGGCTGTTAGATGCAGAGACTGAATTCTGACATTGAGAAAGTGATTGCCCTCCTGAGACAAAAGATGTGGAATCAAAGGCAGAGGCCATGGAGGTTCTCGGACCAAACTCCTCAGTAGTGGGTACCAGTGTTGTCGAGGCCAATCCGGTGCCATCAGGATCATGGATGGCTTGTCTTGTCTGGCCTTCAAGGGAACCTTGGGCAGAAGAGGTAGAGGTGGAAAGGCATATACATGAAGATTGTTCCAACTGAATGACAGAGCGTCCACCTTCCAAGCTGTGGGATGAAACCTTTTTGTGCAAAACTTTGGCAACTGGTAATTTAGTGGAGAAGCGAACAGATCTATGTCTGGAGTTCCCCATGACACTGTCAACTTTTGAAATACCTGGGGATCCAATTTCCACTCGTGAGGATCCACTATTTGTCTGCTCAATACATCTGCTAAGGAGTTCTGTGCTCCTGGTAGAAATCTTGCCTGAAGATTGAGGTTGTAACTGAGAGCTGTCTCTCACAAAATCATCGCTTGTCTGCAAAGAGGGTACGAATGAGTTCCCCCTTGCTTGTTGATGTACCACATGACAGTTGTGTTGTCTGTTAGAATCAACACCTGCCCTGGGTGAAGTAAATCCTTGAAAGCCATCAAAGCAAATTGTACTGCTAACATCTCCTTCAAGTTGATATGCAAATGTTGAAGTCTGGCAGGCCACGTGTCTTGCACCCATTTTCCATTGAGGTGTGCTCCCCAAGCCTTGTCCGAGGCATCTGTCGTTAGAATCTGACTCGCCTCTGGTCGGGTCACAGAGAGTCCCTTGTTTAGGTGACATTCCTGAGCCCACCACAAAAATTCCTTCTGAATGCAAGGTATTATCTGAATGACAGTGTCTAGATCCTGGCAGTGTTGTGTCCATAGATTTTTGAGCTACCATTGAAGCTTCCTCATATGCAATTTGGCATTGGGAAGCACCAGAATACAAGATGCCATGAACCCCAAGGCTTGAAGGACTGTCCTTGCAGTCAGCCTGGACTGTAGAGACATTTGATGGAAATAAAGTGAAAGATTTTTCTGTTTGTCCGGGGTCAAAAAGGCCATCTGGGAAGCTGTATTCAGTCTCACACCCAGAAAGCACATGTCCTGAGAGGGTACTAGACTGGACTTTGTTTCGTTCACAGAATTCCCTAGGCATCTTAACACTACCATCACATACTGTAGATGCTGAAGAAGCTCGTCCTTGTCTTGTGCAATAATCAGGCAATCGTCCAAATAAGGATAAATTTGTATTCCTTCCATCCTGAAAAAGGCTATCACTGGAGCCAAAACCTTTGTGAACACTCTGGGCGCAGTAGATAAGCCAAAGGGCAATGCAGAGAACTGATAATGTAAATTTCCAGCTCGAAAACGCAGGTACTTCTTGCAACTGGGCCTGATAGGAACATGAAGATAAGCCTCTTTTAGATCCAGAGTTACCATCCAGTGATCTTTTCCCAGCAGAGGCAAAAGCTGTTGTAATGTCAACATTTTGAACTTTGGAATGTCCAAATAAGTGTTGAGGAGAGATAAATCCAAAATCGGTCTCCACGTGTTCCCTTTCTTTGGTACTAGAAACAGGCGGGAATAAAACCCAAGACCCACTTCTGAAGGAGGTACTGGCTGTATAGCTCCCATGTGAAGAAGTAATGAAATCTGTTTGTGAGCCTCCATCCTTTGCCGAGGAGGAATGTTTGGCATACCTTTGAAAGGAGGCAATGTATGGAAATAAAACTTGTAACCTTTGTTTATAATGTCCAACACCCATTTGTCTTGGGTGATTAAAAACCAATTTTGCTTGAAGAGAGCTAGCTTTCCTCCCAAAGGAGCTGCCAGGCAAGAAGAATCTGGCAGCTGGAAATGCAGGTCATTGGGCCTGTTTACGAAAGGACTGGCCCCTACCCTCACCAGCAGATTGAGCAGGCGAACTCCATGTTCTAGGCCTAAAGGTACTCTGAGCTCTGCCCCTACCACGCCTAGATCTGCCCCTAGACTGGGAATCAGAAGAAGGATACGTCCACCCCTTAGCAGGCCAATTTCTACTAAACTTAGGAGGTTGAACCTGCAAAAAATCTTTAACAGTCTGCATAGACTTAGCCTTGTCCTCCATTTTCTTCAAAACAGACTCCACAGGAGGACCAAACAAAACTTCGGACTGTAAAGGGGCATCCAGAATTCTAGACTTAACATGCTCAGATAAATTCTGATCCTTAAGCCAGGCATGCCTACGAAGAACTGAACCAGTGGCAGCCACTCTAGAAGAAGCCTGCAAAGCATCAAAGCCACACTGCAAAGAATGTTTCCCCACCTGTTCAGAAACATGCACCAAATCTTGCAATTCTTTACACTCTATGCCCTCTGCCAAAGCATCCACTTTAGATTTTAGCTGAGAAAGGAGGAAATTCTGATATTTTAACATATGAAACTGGCAATTTAAAGCCCTCATTGCTAAAGTAGAAGAGGTGTACACCTTCTTACCCCATCTGTCCAAAGCTCTAGCTTCCTTACCTAGAGGAACTGGATTCTTTACAACAGAAGCCCTAACACCCTTAGGCCCCTGACTAATAGTTTCTGGGTCCGCCCTAGGACTCTTATATAGGTATTTATGAGCCTCAGGTACCCTATAATATCTGTCCGGTTTAACTGGTGCAGGAGGCATAGAATCTGGATTAAATGAGGCCTCCGAAAAAACATCCTGAACAACATCCAAAACAGGAGGAATAGCCAAGGGTCTATGCTGTGGTAAAAACAAGAACTCTCTAAGCCTCTTTCTGGAATCTGAGTAATCCTGTCCTTCCCACTTAAAATGCTCCCTCATAGAGTGTAAGGTTTCTGAAAATGAAAAATCCTCTGGAGGGGAAGCAGAAGGAGTAGAATCCTCTGCATCGGAATCCGAATAAGGAGGAAAATCTTGAATATCTTCAGCAGAAGACTCAGAATCATCTGAGGCCTGCTCCAAAATTTCCAACTCTGGCTCTACCCTGGGCCTCTTATCAGGAGGGGGCATGGAACCTCTAATTAAAGTAATCAAATCTTCTGCCATTTTAAGCATATGCTTCTTAGGTACAGACCCTGAAGAACCAGAACTAACTCCAGAAGAAGGCAAAACAGACCTGCCCTTAGAAGGAGCCCTAGAAACAGTAGCAGAAGGCCTAACCCCCTTAGGCAAAGAAGGGAGAATAGAAACCTGAGAGGCCCCTTCAGCCTGACCTGACTCCTGTGAGGCCACATCCTGTAAAATCAAGGTTTCCCCCTGAGACTCAACAGAAACTTCAGCCGGATCCACCTGTTCCACTGCAGTCTCTAAAGGACCGGCGTCCGAAATGGACGAATCATCCTGCCTAAGCTTTACAGATTTGTCTTTACGCTTCTTCGTGGAAGCGGGCGTCGGAGGATCCGACGGCATATTATAATTACACCATTTGCCAAAGACTAACCTAGCGCAATCTAGCCTTCTCTTAATAGTGCGCTTATTAAACCTAGCACAAAACCGACACCCAACTACGTCGTGCTCCGGTCCCAAGCAAGGGATACAAAGCGAGTGGTAATCCCTATGCGGTATCTGCTTCCCACAAGAAATACAATTATTCACTTTTTCTGACATCCGTAAATAACTGAGGCAAGAAAAACAAAATGCTCCCCAACGGGGTACTTAGCCCAACTTGGTATGTCTGAAACTCCGAAAATGAAAAATTTCAGAAAGCCGAACGGCACTTGCAACGCTGCTTCTGTATCGGACCATGCGGCAAAAAAGACTGAGGATATGATGTCGGTCATGCGCTTTTATACCCTGACGCTCTGATGTCAGGGCTGTGCGCCCATGACCGACGTCAGCCTAATACTTTGGTATTCGGGCCGACCGAGGACAGCGGACTACCCATAAGTAAGGACTGCAGCAATGTGAGATGAAGAACATCAATAATATCACGGACTGCTGGGGAGATATTGGAAAGCCTGGCTAAGGTTGGAAGTGGAGTAACCAAGCTGTGAGCTGGAGAGTTTGAAGGGATTGGTGCAACCCGCCTGATTGGTGAATCAGAAGATCTGGAACTGGGTCCAGAATCAATGGTTGATCCAGAAGGTGGAGGTGTAGGAACGGGAACCATATCTTTTGTGGCCAATATGGGGCAATGAGGATCATTTTGCAACCCAACGATTTTGCTTTCTGTATGAGTCTTGGAATTAGTGGAAAAGGGAGAAAAGCGTAAAGGAGTCCCTGAGGCCAATCGTGGACTAGAGCATCTCTGGGTATATGACCTGGATGAGGAAGTAGGGAGAAGTAGCTGCTGCATTTGTTGTTGAGAGGGGTGGCAAATAGGTCGCAGCAAGGCTGTCCCCATTTGCGGAAGATAAGATCCGCAACTTCCTGATTCAGAGACCACTCGTGAGGCATGAGGATAGCTCGGCTAAGCCTGTCCGCTATGACATTGGATTTCCCAGGGATGTGCGTTGCTATTAGAAAACGTTGGGAGGAAATTGCCCATTGCCATAGTCTGACTGCTTCTCGACACAAGGGGTAAGACCTGGTCCTGCCCTGTTTGTTGATGCACCACACCACTGACATGTTGTCCGTTTGGATTGCAATGGTCCTGGAAGGAAGAGTCTTGAAGGGCTTGCAACGCTAGGAGAATAGCTCTCATTTCTTGGACATTGATATGCAGATGGTAATCGTGAGGTTGCCAAGTGCCTTGGACTGTCCTGCCTAGATAATGCCCCCCCCCCACCCTATCAGGGAGGTGTCCGTGGTCACTGTGGCTACCGGAGGGGGGGTTGTATGAAAGGTCTGCCCTGAATTACTAGTGGGGAGACCATCTACCAAGAAAGGTGCCTTTTGCATGTTTCTGTGGTCAGGATCATGTGAGACATGGGTAGCTCCAGGAAGGACCACTGCGTGAAAAGAAGCCACTGAAGGATTCTCATGTGGAAACATGCTAATGGGACAAGAAGAATGGCAGCTGCCATGGAGCCTAGAGCTTGGAGGACATGTCTGACTTGAACCCTTTTGCTCTGCATTAGAATTAACACTTGTTGATGAATAGTGGAAACTCTGTCCTGTGGTAATCTTGCAAACATTTCTTTTGTGTTTAATTCTGCTCCTATGTATGTGATAGACTGACAGGGCAACAAGGCAGATTTTTCAAAATTTACTGTAATGCCTAATTGAGTGCATGATGTGATTGTATAATCCCGTGCCTCTAAGAGTTGACTCCTGGTGGTAGCAGTCAGGAGCCAGTCATCTAGATAGGGAAACACCTGGAATCCTTGACGCCTCAAGTGAGCCGTGACTACTGCCATACACTTGGTGAACATCCTGGGGACTGAGGTGAGACCAAAGGGCAAAGCTCTGAACTGGTAATGACTGGCCCCTACCCAGAAGCGAAGAAATCTCCTGGAGCGTCTTTCCATCTTGATATGGTAGTACGCTTCCTGAAGATCTATCGAGCATATCCAATTGTCCTAACCCAGAAAAGGGAAAATGGACTGCAGTGCCACCATCCGGAACTTTTCTTTTTGTACAGATTTGTTCAATCTGCTGAGATCCAGTATTGGTCTCCAGTCCCCTGTCTTTTTTGGTACTAAAAAGAATCTTGAGTAAGTTCCGGATCCTAGTTGGTCTGCAGGGACTTCTTGAATGGCTCTTTTTTCTAGCAGTCTTGAAACTTCTGTGACTGCTTGATCCCTTAGATTGGGTGGGACATCTGGGATGGGCTTTTTTGACTCTATGGGGGATTGATGGAAGGGAATTTTGTAACCTCCGGATATGATGGATAGTACCCATCTGTCTCTTGTTATATTTTGCCAGGCTTTTGGGTACAGCGAAAGTCTTTCCCCGACTGCCTCCAGAGGTGAGCAGTCAGGCAACCCATCAGGGATGCTGGAAGGGTTTGGCAGAGAAGGTTTCTCTGTCACCCTGGTTTTGCGGTCCCCCTCTGCTACGAGGGCAGCGTCTGTTATTGTTGTTTCCCCCACTGCCCCTGGGGGAAAAATCACCACGTGTGTCAGGCAAGGGTCCCTGGGATTTTCGGAACCACATCTTTCCGCTCTTCTGACCCTTGGGATAAGGTCTGGAAGGAGGGGAAAAATGGACTCCCACGGCAGAGAGAGTCTTGCCTTCCTGCTCACACCTGGTCAATGTGTCTTTCACCTGAGGCCCAAAGAGAAAGGAGCCATCAAAGAGAGTATTGGTGAAGGATGCTCGAAAGGGTTCCGCAAACTGACACAGTCGCATCCAAGCATGTCTCCTGAGAGCCACACCTGTCCCTGCGGCTCTGCTCGCTCCATTGGCTGCATAGGAAATTAGCCTCATGGAGGAGTTGACTATGGAATTAAGAGTCACAAGCTGAGAAGCTACTTTGGCTGGTGCTCCCTCAGCTGTAGGAACTTGAAGGGTATCTCCAAGCTCTTTCAGGAGATCCCTTTGAAGACGTGTAAAATGGCATAGATAGTTCAGGGACCTCATTGAAAAGGTCGTTGAAGCAAACATTCGCTTTCCATATCTGTCCATCATCCGAGACTCTTTGTTCGGAGGATGAACAGATGAAGAGGTTTCTGCTAACTCTTTCTTGGTGGCTGCTGCTACTACCATGGCATCAATGAGCACACCTTTGGAGAGGAATTGCTTGTCCTGGGGGGCTGTAATAAATTTGTTTGGTCTCCTCGGAGTAGGTTCCACAAAATCTGGAGCTGACCAAGCCTTTCGAGCCACTACAGACATGAGTGGATCGAAAGGAGGAGATACCCAGGAGGTGGAAGGTCGGGAACCAAATGCATCCAGGTATACAGACTCATCCTCGGTAGGGGCTAGGGAAGTCCAGTCCCTCCTCTGTCTAAGCATTTCAAGGATGTCCAAAAAGGAAACATCTTCAGAGGGGGACCTTGGGGACCCTTCAGATTCATCCATGTCTGTATCTGAAGTGACAGACTCAGGGGAGTCTATGTGCTTTCCTCTTGCACTTCTTCTTTCGGGGAGGCTCTTCTGAGTGATCAGGGGAGGCTTCAGAGGAAGAGGGATCACCCAATGGGATGTCCTGGGGCATAGGTTCCCTACGCTTGGGATCTGGAGGAGGAGTAGAGGTTGGAACAGTCACCAAGGGGGAGGAGCCAATGGAGCTGGCAGTAGACCTGATTCGGGGGAACAGCACACTCTGCATAACCTCGAAGGTGTCCCGACCTCTAGGCAGAGAAAGCTCAGCTCCGAAGAAACAGGAGTCTTTCTCCACGTCGAGGGTGATGGCTCCGAGGCCGATGTTGGAGCCGAGCTTACCCTGCGCCGAATCTCCGAGGGGGAGAACGGGGTCAGACAAGGGTCCGATACCACTCCCCCCCCTCAGAGCCGACGAGAGAGCCTTGGCACCCAGATCCCTCAATAGAAGGTATAATTGAGGTAATCGGAGCCGTCAGAACCGAAGGAAAGATGATGATCAGCGCCGATGGTTCTACTACCTGCGGATCCATGGTCTCCGGCTCCAAGCTAAATGTAGTCGGAGGAGGAACAGAAATAGAGGCGGTTGGAGTCGATACCTGTTGAAGTGGGCTGGACAGAATTTTTGCCAGTGCCTGTGACTTAAGCAACCTACTTACTACTCTCTCCACATCATGATCCGATAATCTAGAGGGTCGAGAGGAGTGGGAAGAATGACGGCTACGTTCACTCAGTAACAAAGGTGACTGAGGTGCCGAGTGGATGGACTCCAAGGACGGAGACCTCAGTCTCTTATGGCTCCGAGATGTTTACGAAGTAGCAGATGGAGACAACGGAGGAGTTGTCTTGTCGGTGCCAGCCGGCACCGACATACTTGGTTGGTCAAGTAAAAGAGTCGGCTCTGAAGGTGGAGCCGACAGCTTGACAGATTTAGGGGATTTCACTGGCTGAGTACTTTTAGCCGGAGAATCCTAAGGCTTCAATAATCCCCAAAGGATCAATTTGTTTTTGCGCTCCTGCAGGACCCTTGGACTAAAAGCGTGACAAATAGAACAGGAGCCCTGCAGGTGAAGAGCGCCCAAACAATATACACAACTACACACACACACTTTTTGAAGCCAGATACCTTGGTATATTTAGACATTATAGAAACAACAACCACAACAACAATAATAAAAAAGCTATACTACAAAAAACAAGAAACAAATAGACTTTTTTTTTTTTTTTTTTTAACAGTTAAGGAACAGAAAGGAAAGCCTCTAATTTAAATGGCTATCCTGGGGTGGGGGGACTCTCTAATTTAAACGAGTTCAAGGGAAACAGAAGGCCTGCGAGTTATGGAGTGAAGGCCAACAAAGCTAAAATACACAAGAAAGTGATAAGGGATAAAGGAATATTATCTAGACAAAAAATTGACAAATACTTGACAAAATTTCAAGAATAAACAACAATATATTAATAGAAAAAAACTATAGTAAGCCTGAGCCAGTGAGGAAGCAACCTCACAGCTGAAGCGGCAAACGAGATCTGGGTAGCTGATGCTGGGCATGCTGGGATAAGGGGTAGCCTCGAGCCAGTAAACAGCTCTCGAGCTATAGAAGATGGCTGAGACGGAGCCAAGGATCAGCTCCGAACCACAAACAGCAAGAACTAAGGCGAGATGGACAACTTAACATCAAAAGTTTCTGTTGCTACTGTCACCCAGTATACATTTTCTTTTTAACAATCATTCACTCCAATATTACACAAGTTGCCCAATTCCTTATTTCCCTTAAACCTCACTCCTCCTCTTCCTGAAAATTATAATACATGTTTTGTTCCCACAAATTCTATTTATTTCAATGAAAAATCCCAACTCCAGCTCTTTTCAATTTCACAATACCCAGAACTTCCTTTACATTAGGAATATATACTGATTTCCATTTCCTAGCAGCCAGTAATATTAAACTTCAGAAGGACTTATGAAGTCTGTATAGTTCACATCCTATATTCCAGCTGAAACAAATAATTTTCTTAGTTTTTATCATTTGTTCCCACTATATTTCTTTCAAAGTATACTGTAGAGAATTTTAAAATCTGCAACTTGTACATCTCCTCCCCCTCCAAAAAAAAAAAAAAAAAAAAAACATTCCCAGTTACCTCTCTCTTTCCCATCACACCTACCATATTTGCTACTTCCCTGAGGAAAAATCCTCTGAAGTCTACTTGGGGTACAACAGTACCTATGAAAACACTTCCATACAAAAATCCTAAACCTTCTATACTTTGTTGAAGGCTTGGGATACTTACAAATTTCTTCTTATTGTATCTATGTAAATTGTCTTTCCATTCTTTTGCCCCAGTCTTTTCTAACTACCTCTGTTTGATTTGTATAGTCACCATTTGATATTTTAAATGTCCTACTACCTATGCCCTTTTTTAGCAGCAGTTTATGTTCTAGACCCAACGAAAAATTCTACCAGAGATAGATTTTACCATTAGGGATGTCCGGAAGTAGAGGGTATACAATACAGGCAAGAGGGGGCTGGAGTTTACTGTAAGAAATTAGCAAAGGATGACACACCCTTGGCTATTAGCTGTGCTAGGTAGTAGGATATTCTGACTATGGATGCCACATGAACACCAAAGGGCTGGTAACTGTTAGGCCATTCATTCAGGTTCCTAACTACTTTCTCAAAAAGATACTACACTTTTTCACATTTAACTGGAGACCATTTTCAGTGCACCAGCTAGGGTAAGCCCTTTCTGAAGGGTACAGGTGTCAGAAGGTGTCTTAACAATTATACTTAGTTAACACATGGAGATCAGAAAAGTATATACCAAAAAAAATGAGACCCAGTGCAGACCCCTGAGGGACTCCACTCGTTATCTTCACAGTAGCAGATGAAGCACCTGACACACAAATTATGTGGGTCTTGTCTTTAACCAATTTGCTATTTTTGACAGACAATCAAGGAGAAGAAGGTCTTTTAATGTATTAATAAGTTAAAGCATCTAAGCAAAGGCTGAGTCATCCAACCTGTATTACTAATGAACAGAGGCAGCTCCTAAATGCTTTATCCCACACCCTCTCAAATTATCTATGGTATGATCACAGTTATTCTTACTAAGGCTAAAATATAATTATCAATTACGTGATGAGTAAGGCCAAACTAACACCAAACAGGATAGGTTAATTGAAGCACTAAAATGGAAATTGGATTGGCTTAAAATGTCCTGAAAGGGCAGCTAGCCTAGAACTTACCTGTGAACCTATAGGGATAGCCAGAAAGTAGAACTCCCTCAGTGATCACCATCCCACCTATGTTCAGAGACTACTAACTCACCATATCAAACAGCACCTTTATAAAGACTGCCATTACCTCTCAAATTTCAATTCCAAGATCTTTAATGACATCCTTAATAACATTAATTGGTTCATCCTCTATTCCTTACAAATGGATAATTTTGTTCTAAAATTTAATACAATATTTATTGACATTCTTAACAGCCTTGCTTCTATAAGAATAAAGAGAGTTAAATTCACCCAATCACCCTGGCTATCTCCTTGTAGTAGACAATTAATGTAAAAGAGAGACAAAGCTTGGAGAAACTGGCAAAAATACAAACCTCAAGCTCACCTACAGATAACTTCAAGACATGACAAAAAACAAGTTACTGCTGATAAGAAATATTACTACTTCAATCCACAGGATAACCAAAAACACAACCCCCCGAAAATTGTGGTCCACTATCAAGAAAATATTATACCCTGGAACTCCTGGTACCCATAACCCTTGTCCAGACATCTCATCCTTAGAAACTGCTTCAAAATGTAACTCCCACTTTACAGAATCAATAGCCACCCTCATCCAAAACTCCGTACAGAATCCTGTCATCACTGACAAACTTCAAAGGTCTAACAATGCCATTTCCAACTTAAAGTCTGTCTACTTCCTATATTAACACATTTATTACACAAACTTAAGCTCTGCTTACCCTTTATAGACAATCCCCCATACGAATATCTAAAGACTGCTTCTCCCTCTATTGCCTAACCAATCTCTATCTTGATCAAACAATCAATTTATGAGTCATATGTCCCATCTCTATGGAAAAAAATTTACATCATTCCTCTTCATAAAGGGGGAAACTCCACTGAAATAACAAACTTCAGACTAGTTTGTAATCTTGTCCCCCTCTTTCCAAGATCTTAGAAAAATGTATTCATAAACAATTTTTACAAAATCTATTAACCTCTACCCAACATGGCTTTCTCTCAGATCGCAGTACAACTGTCCTTATTCCTTTTTTGGACCATGTCATGAAAGCCAGAGATAAGATCAATTTAGTTTCTTCTCTCTTTTTATATCTCCCTAAAGTTTTCAATACAGTCTCACATACCAAACTACTCAAAAAAAAGAAGTTATGTACTCACCATAACGTTCCATGCGAGTTGTTTATCTTGCCTTTATTCTCACTGATGGGTTCGGAGCCGATCCTCGGCTCCGACACGGCCGTTAGCAAAGCTCAAGGTTTGCCAGTAGCTCAAGAACAAGCCCCTTATTTCATGATACACTGCTGGAATTATCTCAGATCTTGTTTGCTGCGTGTATATATAACCCCATAAGGGGTGCACTCCCCAAGAAGGAAGAAGAAGTACTGAACAACCAGGATGATACTAGCCTCTAGGTCAACTGTCAGCCGGGAGGGACGTGAGAATAAAGGTGAGATAAACAACTCACATGGAATGTTATGGTGAGTACATAACTTCTTTATGTGAAGTTGTTAAATCTCGCCGTTTATTCTCGCTGATGGGTAGCGTCCCTAGCACCCGCAATCCTTGTTGGCTCACGGGAGTACATTTTTCAGGACCATAGAACCAAAAGAAGACCTGTCCCCGGAAGCCTTATCCACCTTGTAATGAGTGATAAAAGTATGAGGCTTAGACCAAGTGGCTGCAGCACAAATGTTATCAAGGGGCAATTTGGCTTGAAAAGCAGAAGACGTAGAAATGGCTCTGGCTGAATGAGCCTTTACTTTGTGTGGCAAAGGTATGTTAGCAGTTGCATGAACAAATGAGATACAATAATTCTGAAAGGGTTGTTTTAGCCACTGGTCTACCTTTTCTGGCCTCCGAAAAGGATACAAAAAGTTGATCTGATTTCCTAATATCCTTAGTTCTATCAAGATAAAATCTGAGCTGTCTGTGCACGTCAAGTTTGTGCAGCATGTACTCTAATTTGTTGGAATGGTTGGGAAAAAAGACTGGCAACTCAATGACCTGATTGCTATTAGACTCAGAACAGACTTTAGGCAAAAAAGAGGGGTTTGTATCAGCATGGAAAATCATATAAGGAGGTCTGATAGATAATGCTTGAAGTTCTGACACTCTGCGGGCAGAAGTAATGGCCACTAGAAAAATAGTTTTCCAGGGCAAAAATTTGAGATCACAAGATGCTGCTGGTTCGAAGGGGGGAAGAATTATTTGAGATAGCATAAAATTCAAATTCCAGGGAGAATAAGGGGTTTTGACAGGTGGCCTCATGTGAAAAACACCTTTGAGAAAAACCTTAGATAACTTATGGGCCATAATATTTAACCCATCCAATCCAAGGTGGAAATTAGATGTGGCAGCTAACTGAACCCGAACTGTGGCAGCTGCTGCTCCTTCCTTAAAAATCATTGTCAAAAACTCTAAAATGGATGACAAAGTAGCTCGGAAAGGGTAATTTATTTGTATACTGGCCCAAATGGAGAACCTTTTCCACTTACTGTGATATAGTTTTCTGGTGGATGGCTGATGAGAAGACAATAGAATTTGTCTTGTGTCATCTGAGAGTGAATGAAGCCTGGCTATTTGGGGAAGTGGCTCAGCCAAGCAGTCAGCTTTAGAGACTGCAGTGAAGGATGGAGGTCCCCTGACGGGTGTGTCAGGAGGTCTGGAACTGGGTCCAGTATCCATAGATCCTCCAGCACATGATGGTGAAGAAAAGGGAACCAAATCTGTCGAGGCCAATGGGGGTTAGAAGGATAACAGTCCTTCCCAGCAACTTTGCTTTCTGTAAAAACCTGGGTATCAATGGAATTGGAGGGAATGCATACAGCAGACCCGGAGGCCAATCGTGTGCGTCTCTCGGGGGATGTCCCAGAGGTGGTATTAGGGAAAAGTAGCTTCTGCATTTGGTACTGATGTGACTGGCATAAAGGTTGCAGCAAGGCTGGCCCCATTTGCAGAAAATCATGTCCACAACGTGTTGGTTGAGAGACCACTCGTGAGGCAACAAGATTGCCCTGCTCAGCTTGTCTGCTATCACATTGGATTTTCCCAGAATGTGCGTTGCTAACAGAAAATGCTGGGATGACACAGCCCATTGCCATACTCTGAGGGCTTCTCGACAAAGGGGGTAAGACTTGGTTCCGTCCTGTTTGTTCAAGTACCAGACCACTGACATGTTGTCTGTCTGAATCGCAATTGTCTCTACAGGAAGACAGTCCTGAAAGTACTGCAATGCCAGAAGTACTGCTCTCAACTCCAGAACATTGATATGCAGATGTGACTCTTGATCCGTCCATGTGCCTTGGGCAGTCTTTCCCTGAAAACACCCCCCCCCCACCCTATCAGGGAAGCGTCCGTGGTCACAGTGGCTACTGGGGGGGGGCACAAAGGGTCATCCTATTGTGACATGAAGAGATGTCAACCACCACCGACGGTCCCTCTTGCAAGAGTTTGTGATGAGAATCATATGGTTCATTGGCAATTTCTGGTAAGACCATTGAGCGAACAGGAGCCATTGAAGAATTTGCATATGCATCCTTGCGAGTGGAATGGCTAGAATTGCTGCCGCCATCACACCTAGCACCTTCAAGACCTCTGCGGCTGTAGCTCTGTTCTTCGACACCAATGAGTTGACGTGTTGGCGAAGAAGTGAGACCCTTTCGACTGGAAGATGTCGAGTGGTGGTTGAGGTATCTAACTCTGCTCCTATAAAGACGGTATGCTGTGATGGCGACAAGGCAGACTTTTTGAAGTTGACTGTAATGCCTAAGTGGTGGCAGAGTGTCAGAGTACATTGTGTTGCCTAAATCAACTGATGCCTGGTGGTGGCGGTAAGGAGCCAATCGTCTAGATATGGAAACACCTGGAATCCTAGATGCCTCAGGTGAGCCGTGACCACTGCCATGCATTTGGTGAACACTCTGGGGGCTGTAGTGAGACCAAAGGGCAGGGCTCGAAACTGGTAGTGATTGGCTCCTAGCCGGAAACGCAGGTGATCTCTGGAGTGTATGTCCATCTTTATGTGGTAGTACGCAACCTCGAGATCGATGGAGCACATCCAATGGCCTTTTCCTAGAAAGGGAAGAATGGCCTGAAGCGTGACCATTCAGAACTTCTCTTTTTTTACAAATTGGTTGAGACTGCTGAGGTCCAAGATAGGTCTCCAGTCCCCTGTTTTCTTTGGAACCAAAAAGAATCTTGAGTAAGTTCCAAATCCTGTTTGGTCTGCTGGGACTGGCTGGATGACTCTTTTTTTCTAGAAACTTGTGGACCTCTATAGTTACTTGTTCCCTGAGACTGGGTGGAACATCTGGGATTCTGTTGACAAGAGTGGGAGGGGAAGAGAATGGTATGAAATACCCTCTGGAAATGATGCTTTGTACCCAGGTATCGGATGTTATGCTTAGCCAGGCTTCTGGGTACAAAGATAAGTGACACCCGACTGCCTCCAGAACCAGACAGTCAGGTGTCCTTTCAGGAGCGCTGGTACGGCTGACCAGAGAACTGGCCTCTGTCACCCTGCTGTTGCAGACCCCCCCCCCTGCCACGCGGGCAGCATCTTCCATTATAATCCTCTCCTCTGCCTCTAGAGGGGGTTTCGCCATGTGTGTCCTGAAAGACTCCCTGTGCTTTTCGGAACCACATCTTTCCGCCCTTAGGGCCCTTGGGATAGGGCCGAGTAGGGGTAGAAAAATGGACTCCGATGGCAGATATATTCTTGCCTTCCTGCTCACACCTGGTTAGAGTTTTCTTTACCTTGGGCCCAAACAGGGATGAGCCATCAAATGGGGTGTTGATAAAGGAAGACTTGAAAGGCTCCGCAAAGGAACAGAGATGCATCCAGGCTTGTCTATGCAGAGCAATGCCTGAACTAGCGGCTTTACTCGAACCATCAGCTGCGTAAGATATGAGACGCATGGGTGAGTTCACAATCGAGTTTAGGGTAGTGAGCTGGGTGTTAACTTTGTCTAAATAACTACTGACTAAGAATTTGGTTAAATACAAGGCCAACAACTAGGCCAACTCTATAGAAAAAAACAAGCCAACACACATATATATATATATATATATATATATATATATTAAAAAAAATCTTGATGATTGGATGGGAAATGGGAAATTCACCCTGGGGATCACCTCTGTGGCTCTGCTCAACAGGGGCACAGGAAAATAATTTTCTTGGGTGGCAAAAGCCAGGGTACATTTTTTGGCTAGGCTTGTATGGGCCCTAGGGCCGATAGCCTTGTACCTACCTACATATATATATATATATATATATATATATATATATATATATATATATATATATATATATATATATAAAACTATCCTAACAAGAAAGTCAAGAAAAAGTTTTTTAAAACTTGCAAATAGACGAATCTATCCAATAAAATTGGTCCGAGCTATCTGGAACACCGGGATCTGTGCTGTGGCAAACTAGATCCGAGGTAATTCCAGCAGTGCATCATGTGCTAAGGGGCTTGGTCTCGAGCTACTGGCAAACCTTGAGCTTTGCTAATGGCCGTGTCGGAGCCGTGGATCGGCTCCAAACCCATCAGTGAGAATAAACAACGAGATTTAAATTGTCTGTTTTAGGCTTTTCCAGTACAACAGTCACTTGATTCTCTAGCTACCTATATAACCGGCTACGAGTTGAATGGCTCTCTACTTACTTATCTTTTCTCCCAGTTAATACAGGTGTCCCACAAGGTTCCATACCTGGCCCTCTCCTTTTTAACATATTTATAAATGATCTACATACATCCTTCCAACAAGCTGCACTTATACAATATGCAGATGACAATACTGTCATTTGCTCATTTAATAGTCCTCCCCAGTTACAATCTATCACTCAGCAGACTTACAGCTCTATTGAAAACTGGGTCAGTGACAATCAGCTTTTCCTAAATGCAAATAAAACAAAGCTGCTCTTGTTTTTCCCAAATCCAAAACACACATAAAAGACACCTTCAAAATATCCTCTCTTAACAATACTGAAATTGAAGTTGTACCTCACACAAACTTACTTGGGTGTCATAATAGATGATTAACTGAAATTTGATCTTCATATGCAAAAGTGCATAAAAACAACACACAAAAACTGGGCATGCTCTACAGATCAAAAAGATTCCTTACCAACTCCTCAAGAGTTACTCTAGCCAAAAGTGCATAAAAACAATACACAAAAACGGGGCATGCTCTACAGATCAAAAAGATTCCTTACCAACTTCTCAAGAGTTACTCTAGCCAATACGTACCTCCTTCCTTCACTACTATATGCCTCACCCATTTTCACCAACATCCAGATCTCCCTAAGATCAGAACTTGAGCTTTGCTAATACAAAATAGCTAGATTTGCAGCCAGTCAGTCATATAACTCCCTCCATCGCTCCGCCCTCAGATATACCTCATTACCTGAAGGTCACCCAACTCCTTTCTCATAAAATGGTATACAAACCCTCATCCTGCACAGCAACCAGAGCCACTCTTAACCATTACCTCCCTAACTGCCCTCTTTACTCATCTGAGAAAAACTTCCTTGAAATCCGTAAACCGAAAATATCTATCGGTCACTGTCTATATTCCTACTCAGCAGCCAAGATCTGGAACAATGTTTCTACAGATATTAGAGCAATGCCATGTACTCACTTATTCAAACAATCTCTAAAGAGATTTCTCCTTAACTCCTGGCTCTGTACATGTCTTACACCAGGCTGACACTACCCGTTAACTCCTTTCTTCTCTTTCTTTCTCTTCCCTCTCTTCCTTCTTTCCTCTTTCTCTTGCTCTTCTTTTTCCCCTTTCCTTTCCTCCCTTTTCTTATTAGCCAAAGCACCAGCTACTTCTCCGAAAGCTCCCTAATTTAACTCCCCTTCCTAATCTTCTCCAATTGCAAAATCTCTTTCCTTTCTCTTAGACTTTTGCTCATATTTAAAATGCTTAACATCTTTTGCATTGATTACCACTATTGACTGTACTTTACTAGGTGTTCCATACCCTGTGACTGTTGTTTAATATTCACTGTATGATCTTCTGATCTGACTTTATTTATCCTCTATGTTGATTCTACTATTTCTTACTGCACTTCATGTGACAATATTATGTAGTTTATTAACTGAACTATGTATGTTGGAGCTTTCCTCCCTGGGCCTCCATTGAAAATGGGATCCGTGCCCAGTCGGACTTTCCTGGTAAACAAATGCCAAATAAAAAACAAATAAATAAAATAAAAAAACTCATTATTCTGCCATTGTCAATGAGACAGATATCAATCTGACAACCTTGTGCAAAATACGGACTCACAGACAAGTAATAAAAGTCTCCACTGTCTATCATCAACTGATATTGCCATGCACTCTTCCCATGCAGAGAATGGAGCTGCATGTGCTGCATGTTCAAGAGATGCAGGGTGGCAGGGCTCAAATATGCAGAGAGAAACATGCACTGATGGCAGTATCAAGGTACAGCATAGCAGGTAGAACGAGGTCTAGCACTGACAGTAAACTAACCTCCTATGTAGATATCCTGGAAACTTTTCAGCTTTTTCTCACCAAATACTGAATAGATTTTTGAAATCAACAGTAGAAGTAGGGAAGTCTGAGGCCCAGGTACTAGAAGAAGGGGGAGCTTCTGGGGACCACTTCAACCCTGAATTAGCTTTTGCTAGGTTTGGGAAGGAAACAAAGGGAGATGATTACTCTACACCCAAGGCAAGACCCAAAGATGTGTCCTGGGATTCAGGGGCACAGCCTTCCAGATGTTACATGGTGATCACATGATCAAGTACTGGAAAATGGCAGGCAGATGCTCTCTTGTCTCCCCACAACAATAAGTACAGGAAAAAGAAGAGAGCACCTTACTTGCCAGAGCATGATGAGGTGAATGTCAAACTCTCACTAGGAAATGACAACTTAGGAAGAACAAGAAGTCTTGCTTGTTGTGATAGACACTGACAAGCAGACAGACTTAGGCATGGAGTATGGATTCCTTACCTTCTGCACCTCTGATTCTTGTCTTGGATCTCATTAAGGCCCCTTCTGCAAATCTCTTACCCAGGCACCATCCATTCGTAAGAATGACTTGAAGTCAGGGGCATCTGAAACTTCTCCTTTTGGTATCATTGAGTTGTGGAGCTGGGTTTACTATCATATTACTGAAAACCAACATATTGCATACCAGAATCTAGAGACCATTATACTGAAAGACTAAAAGGCTGAATCCCACTGAAACTGCCTACCACTGCAGAACTAGGAAAGAGTACTGATGTGGGTTCTGTGGGTGGGTGTGCAAGTTTGAAAGTTCGATATTATGGGTATTAACATTTCAATCTTTTTGAATAATGGCCTCAGGATTCTGATTCACGGTACTCTGATCTTCAGTAATACGAGGAGGTGACATGCTGGCACTCCTGATGGCCATCCACCTTGGATACAGATCACAGGATCATAGGTACACACTAGGCTAACAACCTCCAGGGCTTTTATAAGTCTAGCCATGTAGCTCATCCCAAGTGTGTTCCTATGTAACATGGGTGTCTGTTTGGAGAGGTATGTTAGTTAGGAGGTTGTTAAAAGTTTAGTGAGAGGGGTATGTTAGTCAGGGAATATTTGCTGTTAGTTAGGGAATATTTACTGTCAGCCTTTATCAGAGACATGGGGGCCAGACTGGGGGTGAATTTTTGATTTCCCATCCAATGATCAAGGTTACATTTGAATAGAGTTAGGGATGGCAGCCTATTCCAGAGTGTGGGGATCCTTTCAGACACACGCCTGTCTTGCAAGCATGCTCTATTTACGTTGCAAGCAACGTTTTAAATCCTTGTATCTAGTGTTTCTGGTGCTATTCATTTTGCAGATGTGCAAAAGGTCCATCAAGTCTGGATCTGAGGATGATAGATTCATTCTCAGTAACCTGTAAGAAACCGAGTATAGAGTTAGGACTTTATAGGTTCATAGGTGTGTACTAGGCTAAACACCACAAGGGTCATTTTAAGGCTAGCCATGCTTCCCAAATCTCTGACAAGTTCTGGTACCCTTTAAGTGCAAGCACAGGCTTGGGAAATGAACCATTACAGACTGCCTATGTCCATTACAGTCATAGGTACCACACCAGGGAAACATTTCCTGTTCCCATCCAGTTGTGTTAGGAAAGAACTCTGCTTCATATGGATATGGAGCCTGTTTCAGAGAAAGGGTAGTATCTCAGATACATACCTGTCTCTCCAGCAGGTCCTATTTATATCACAGGCAGGTATATTTCTTTAGAATGGGTAATTCTGTTACTGTTTGTTTTGTGGATATGCAGGAAGTCCATCAGGGTGGGCTCTGACAATCCCTTGTATATCCATCCTCTCAACAGCCTGTAGGAGACAGAATACAAGGATAGTGTAATCTATTCAAATGTAATTTGGAAGAATGGACAAATGGATGGAAAACCACAAATTCACCCCTGGTTTAGCACACACTTCCCTAATGTATAGGGGCAACAAATAAATGTCCCAACATATCCTTGCTCTGCCCATCTTTGGGTTACTCATATAAAAAAGCATAAGGGCCAAAAACTACTCTAGAAATGTAAGGCTAGGCTTCTTAAGAATTTCAATCATCAATAAACTAGTAGGCACCTATGAACCGATGAACCTATGGACCACCTGAAGGCATTTCACAGGTGAGTGTTAGCACAAAAGCAAAAGCTGTCTCTAGTAGTTGGTCAACCCATGGGGTGAATGAGGAAGATGCCTTTTTTTGGATGAATGTTTATTTAACCAATATGGACTTGTTTGGATACTGATGTGATTGTTAAGACAGCACACTGATATTCACTGTATACGTGTTCAAGAAATGAACATTTTTAGGACTACGTTAAAAGTATGACTGGGTTGAAGTTTAAAGTGCTTCCTCCTCCATTTTAATAATGGGGGTTGCAATAAGGGTAACTGTGTTGTTTATATGAAAAAAAAAACTTATTTTCAATATTCCAGATATTTCAGGAGGATTATGAGTCAAGACATACAGGTACAAAGAAAAATATCACTACAAGTGGTGTACATACTTTTTCATTTTCAAGCAATTAAAATGACTGGTGAAGGTCAGTTTATGAGGAGCTGCTAGAATGATACTCCTTAACTAATGACAACTTTTGGTTACCCTCATGAACTATGCATTCTGCATACTTGTCAGTAATCCGTATGTAATAAATGAAGAGCAAACTGGTCTACTGCCTGTACCAAAAGACTTCTAAATGAGGACCCCCCCCCCCACAATGATCAGGGCCAGCCTTAGCTGAAACAGCGCCCTAGGCGAAGTACTGCTCTAGTGCCCTTTAAGCCCCACACACACCATACTCGAGGAACACCCCTATTTGAGCCACGCCCACAGATGGGTCACTACCACAAAACCCACTCCAGTTCTTTCAATGTTTAATGCATGAAAAAACAATCATACTGTGACACCTTGTAGTGTAGTTAAGCAATTGAAGGCTGAATTCTCCTTAATAAACCTGCTTCATCTGTTGCTAGTGTAGAGTTTATCTACAATCATGAAAGACAGTATTAACTTCTTTTTGCAAGTTGCATTGATGTTTACGTGTAGAAGTTCTCATTTGGTCTAGTGTAGCATCAACTCTACATTAACACATTACTATATACCCTGATGTGCTTCATGCTCTTCACAGGTCAACCATCAAGTCCACATACTTCAAAGACAGCTACACATTGTGATGTGGTGGTGCTGCAGCTGTATGCTGACCCAGAGGCCAAAAAGGAAAGCAGTGTTACTGCTATCAAATATTCTTTTAACATTCTATTGATCTGCAGTAAAAAAGCAAGTACATCACAAAATCAAAGCAGACCCTGTTCAGTCAGATATTACATGACTACTGCTGTTAGGTTTTAGCCAGCCATTGTCTTTTCATTTCAGCGTATTATATATATTCAGCAGCTAAGGATTAAATAATAACTGACACTAACCTGATAAACCAAAAATGCACACAAAAGAAACTCAAACGCCAAAGTGTATCATTAGAAAACAAGTAAAACTGCATTGCCCAACACAAAACAGCAAAAAAGAGCAAGAGTTAAATATAGCATTTCTTTTTTTTTCAATAATTTTTATTTATTCTTTACATCAAACAGAGCAGTAAATGACAAATATCAAATACAGGAAGGACATATGAATATTAAGCAATTCTTATACATTGAAAGAAATGCAAAAGTAGGTTGATTAATCAAACAATACTATTTACACTATACACAGAGATGCTTTCACAATTCCGTATAGCAAGACAAGGAGGAAGAAATGGGTTGTTTTGCAAGAGTTATTATAAGTACAATATTAAAGAGAAAAAGGAAAATTACTTGTAGGTGTTAGGGATATATGATGTTGTATAAGAGCTCTTAGTCATAATAAAGTATGGGCTTTATTGTAGCTTATGCAAGAATAATATTAATGATCTGTTCCCATAACTTCCTAAATTTGATATTTTTGTCCCTTTTATTAATTACTATTTTTTGGGCTAATAGATGTTTGATTGCCATTAATCTGAATTTCTCCCATGAGTTATTAGTGGAGTTAAGCCAGTTGGTCACTATATAGAGTTTCATTAAGAGAAAGATATTAATTAGGGTAATTGCTTGTTTTTGGGAGATATTATTTGGAAGGATATGTAGTAAAGTAACTTCCCAAGTGAGTGTAGTTGTTTGGCAGCCCGTTTTTTATAATTGAAGTTTAAGGGAATTCCAAAGTTTAAATACACATTTACAGCTCCAGAAAAGGTGGATTATGTTGGCAGTTTGATCTTTACAGTGTGGACAGAGTGGGGACTTCATAGAGTTAAATTTATGTGGAATAGCAGGAGTGAAATACGTGTTGTTGTAGATCATAAGTTGAGTAAAAGCCAATTTCTGAAGAGATATAGATTTTATTGTTAGGTTAATTGCATGAATCAATTGATGGTTGTCAGTGTGAGAGAGTTTTTTTTCTCCAATATTCAGAAATGAGGATATAATCCTTGAATTTAATGTCTTTAATCATTTTATAAGTAAATGTAGTCATTTTTTTTGTTGAGAGAATAGTCTTCCAAATTAAGTTACAAGTTGCTAAATATTCATTGTTTATGTTAGAACTGTGTAAATAGCTGATACATAATTCTTTAATCTGTCTCAGGATCAGTAAGTATGATTTAGGGAGGTTCAATTGGTTCCTTAGTTCTTGCACAGGACAATTTAAATATGGATATATGTCTTGGATTGTTATGTTTAATAGACGAGGGAATTGGTTTAGGTTTAGAGTTTGGTTATTTATTTTAAGATTAAGGTTTTTATGTAAGGGTTGTAATGTCATCATAGCTTGTAAAAGGTTTAGAGATTTGAAGAGGTTTTGTGTTAGTATAAGTATTTGAGGGGTTCTATTAAGTTACAAGATTTCATAAAACTGGTATTTAGAAATGGTAATGTTTTGGGATTAATGTCTAGGCTTTTAATATGATTGTGGTAGATTCTTATCCAATTTGGGCACCAGGCATTGTCTTTTCGGTTGTATTCAGCTATACGTAAAACTCTATTGGTGTTTATGATTAAGTAGTACGTCTCAAAGTTTGGAAGGTCTAGGCCACCTTTATTTTTGGGAATTGTTAGTTTGTCATATGAGATTCTGCTTTTTTTTTTTGGTTCCCAAATTAATTTTGCAAGCTCGGTGTGTATTTGCTTAAAGAAGTTGTTGGGTATGTTATCTGGGAATTCATGAAGATAATCTCAGTAAGACATTCATTTTAATTACGGAAACTTTGGCCAAAAACGGTAGCTTCAAATTTTTCCATCTATTAAGGTCTAGTGAAATGTCTTTATGTTGTTTGAGTAGAAATCCTTATTGTTTGTAGAGAATGTGATACCCAAGTAATTAATTACTTCTTCAGTTTTTAATTTCCCCATTAGTAGTAAAAGAGAGAATGGTTTAGGAGTTTTTAAGGGGAAAATGCTATTTTTTTAGGTTTAATATGTAATTCGATATCATCGAAAAGTGTTCAATAGTGGATAAAATTTTGTTGACGTCCAAAATTGGTGTGGTACAATAAATATTCAGGTCGTCAGCAAAAGCCGATAGGAAGATTTTGGTGTTGTGGATTATTGGGGGGTTGTGGTATGTGTTTTGTTTTATATTTAGGAAAAGAGGCTCAAGGTATAAGTTAAAAAGTAAGGGAGGTAAAGGGCAATCTTGACGGGTTCCATTTTTAATAAGAATCCTATCTGAGCAGGTTCTGTTAATGTAAAGAGATGTATAGGGATTCTTATATAATATTTGCAAGGTTTTAATAAATTTTTGGGGTACACTGAAGTAAGGTAAGGTTTGGAATAAAAATTCTAAATTTACTCTATCAAAGGCTTTATGGGCATCAATGATAAGAGCTTATAAATTTAGATTATTTTGACTGGCATATGAGATTAATGTATTAAGTGTTAATATATTACCGCTCATTTGTCTAGTTAATGTAAAGCCTGACTGTTCTGGGAAATAATTTTATCCATTATATTCTTCAGTCTGTTTTCTAGTATGGATGATAATATCTTAGTGTCAATATCTAATAGTGATATGGGTCTATAGCTATCTGGGGTTTTAGGGTCAGCTATTTCTTTAAGTATAAAAATAGTTTTGGATGTGTTAAAGTGTACATCAGAGATTTCATTATTTATTATATAGTTCAGTACATGAAATAGAATTTGGGCTACGATGGGGTAAAAGGTTTTATAAAATTCTGTAGTGAAACCATCTGGGCCTGGGGCTTTATGTAATTTAATTTGTTGGATTGTTGAAGTTATTTCTTCCATAGAGATGGGTTCACTTAATTTCTCTTGTTGATTTGAATCTAATTTCGAGAACTTGATATTTTGGAAAAAAACATGATCTATCATCTATTGAGGGTAGAGTTATTTGTTCTGCATAGGTTTGTGTGTATATTAGTTCGAATCTTTAATAATGTCTTCATTTTTAGTAAGGTGTTTGTCCTAATAGAGAATTTCAGATATTTGAGAGGTGGATTTGGTTTGGTTTGTAATTCTGGCTAGTGCTCGGGAAGGAGTTTGGATTTTGTTAGCATATTTAGCTAGCATTTTTGTTTCATAAAATGATAGTTTATTATTATGTATAAGGTAAAGATCCTTTTGGAGTTTGAAGATTTCTGTTTCTGTTTGAGTATTAAAATTAGTTACTAGCTCGTGTTCAAGTAGTTGTATTTTGGTCTTCAACTCCTGTTCCTCTTTGAGTTTAATTTTTTATAGTAAGATGCTTTTTTAATACAAATTCCCCTAATTATCGCTTTAGTTGACGCTCATTCAATATCCAGAGGTACTTGAGAATTCGGAATGTTTGACAGAGTTGACTTAAGAATGGCTTTAATTTCATCGATTAACTCTTTTTTGTTTAGAAGATTAGGATTCAGGGACCAATTGTAACCTCTTTTTATTATAGAGTTTTTGAGGTTTCCATTAATATTTAGAGTAATTTTGGAATGGTCTGAGAGGTATCTAGCGTGTATACGCAATTTTGGATCTAAGGTGATGAGTGTTTCAGAGATTAAAAATAAATCTATTCTCAACCACATCTTATGACAGTTGGAGTAGAACGTAAATTTACTAGGATTATCTGTACTATCACCATATTTAAAGGGATCATATAGTTTGTAATCATGTTTAAGTTCTTTTAAAGCTAGCGATACTTGTTTGTTATGTGGTAGAGTTAAACTTGATTTGTCCTGTTCTGGATTCTGATATGAGTTTTATTCACCACATAGGATCACATAATGGTTTTGGAATTGGTTCAGAATAGGGTATAAAGATGCATAGAATGATTGTTGATTATTACAAGGGGCATATACATTTAGTAACAGAATGGGTTTGGAAAGATATGGAGATGAAAGTGTTACAAAGCACCATCTACCCTCTTTGTCCATTTTGGTTTCGAGAATTTTGTGTTGATAACTCTTTTTAATTATAATAGCTACCCCTGCACTTTTGGATTTACCTTCAGAAGCTATAATTTCTCTTATCCATTTTTCCCTCTGATTTCTGACCATTGTTCAGTGGTTAAATGTGTCTCCTGAATTAGTATAAAATCTGCTTTCGCTTGTAGAGTGAGGTGTAGAAAATGTTTTCTTTTTTTTTTTTTTTTATTCTGGAGCCCTTTAATGTTCCACGAGTCAAATTCCCACATTGAGAGGTTTGATGTGTGTATAAAGAAAGAGTTGTGTATTAAATAAAGATGGTAGTTTTTGCTTGCCTTTTGATGAGGTCGAATTGAGAAAGCATCTTATTATTCCCATCCCAACTCTGTGCCTAACCACTAACCCCCTGGACCAGGAATAAAGCAGGGAATAATTAGTTATAGAGTTTACAAATCCATAGATCAATAGAATATTTACATTTTGTGTCTTGACATTTAAGTAAAAAAAGAAAACGAGTATCCCTGCATGAGTTTTAACAACACTGACAAAGCTTAACAAACTGATTCCCTAAAAAACTGCTAATGTATCCCTAGTTTCCTCAGTAAGTTTACATATAACAAAAGAAAATGTTATCACATCAGAGGTAAATTGTCCTAGTAGATTAACATTACATGAGATCAGCCTCAAAAGTCAACAATAGAACCAGTATTAACATACCTTATAACTGTAATCTATAAGAACTAGGTAATTATTTTTATTCGTAATCTACCTAATCTTGTTAATTCTTCAAATAAATCAACTAAGATGAGCATTTACAACTAGTAATTTGAATGAGGGGAGGGACCAGTTGTTTTCCCTTACCAGAATGATAGGAGAATAGAGTATTTGGATAGTAGCCAAATAGAGACAACTAGTTGTGCCAAAATATGAGCGTATGAATACAAGTATACATGGATACATATGTGATTGTTTGTATGACTAGGATCAACTTTATCAAATCCTTATAGGAAACAATGTTATATTTTGCACTCTATTTTTGGTCTGCAGATCTAGACACCAAAGCATTTAGTGATATCCAGAATATATAATGCTGGTCTCAACAGGGATCTCAGAAACAGAGTGTTTTAGACCCCTTATACATCATATTTGGTGACTAATTATTTACTGCTGTCAGATTCTTAATGTTCATATCGGCATGGGAGGTTTGAGAGACAATTAGCCTGAACGCTTAAGCTTCTACTTATAAACTAAGTGAATTTGAGAAGTAGGAGCTGTGACTAAGTGTTCATCAAACTACCGATCTGGACCCATGGTAAAGAAATTTCTGTAAATGACTATCATATAATCCAAATAGGCAGAATTAAAAATGTGAGACAAATATTGTAGTCTGTATCACTGACATCATAATCTTTTCCTACAATATTGCTTGATCTTTGAGTTAAGCAACAAAACTATAAAATGTGTATAATATTTAATGGTAACAAGGACCATATATGAAGTATGCCCCCTGACGGAATATGTTTTATATATATAGATATATATATATATATATATATATATATATATATATATATATATATTATAAAACTGTTATTAGTCATAAATCCACGTGCAGGGAACAACCTGGAGACATTATATACAAGGGTATACCTGTTACTTCAAGAGCGAACAGGGTAGTAAGAATTGATCTGTCATCAGCACACCACCAGAGACAGTCAGTAATTCAATAAATGACTTTAAGCTTAAATAACATAGCAGATGGAATCTGGGTTAAAAAATTAAGAAAAGAATATAATTATTAGACTCATCGCATGCAGGGGCAGTGACTGTCAGTGTGAGGTACAAAATGGTTCTGAGAAAGTGAGTTAAATGAGGGAGAAGTGTTGGTTTCTAAGTACCAGTGCTGTACTAGGAAAAGCCAAAACATCACACTACAACAATCTAATCTAGGCAAAAAATATGATATGGACTAGGAGAAGCCTAGTTTGACAACTACAAGGGAGAGAGTTAATGTAGTCGATGATCTGGTGTCAGACTAACTGGAAAATAGCAGGCACCAAAATTGTTTCCATTGAGACATGAGCGAAGTGAAGATAACTGTGTAAACAAGTAGACATAGCAGGCGGAAATGGATGGCAGCAAAAACATCAGTATTACATTACCACAGGTATCTCGCTACTACTATTTGTAAACAGTAAATAAATCCTACATAATAAGAATGCATCAGAAATGTCAGCTGCCACTAAAATAGAGAAATATAGGCATTTTAAGTATAGGTATAAGCATTCTGTTATAAGAATTCTAATGTCTACTTGCACTGCTTTCTATTACAGTTTGTTAAGTGTAATTACCATAAACCTTAATTCCACCCAACGACCAGTACAAGGCAGTGACTCACATACGAGAAATATAGTTGAATACTCAGCATAATCTATAAGCTGTTATCAGCTAGTTCGGGTTTATGAAAGTACTAGTGGCCTTGCCTTCTAGTTCAGGTGTAAACCTGCACTTGCACCCTTCCAGAAAAAACTTTAAACAGCACTAAGGTGAGTTATGAAGTTTACTGCTATATGTGGTAATCCACTTGGGCTGTTTGCGTTTTCTGGTACTGACATTTACGGAACATTTTATTTATATGATGCATTTATTTCTCTGGTAAGGTGTCAGGAGCTTTCTGTACAATCTTAAGTTATTAAGCAGGCACAAGCTCCAGTGTACCAGTCAGTAAGGATGCTTTCTTTTATTTCCCACTCGGGTGAAATTTCCAGATTTTCCTCCCATTAGCCTTGAAAAACATGTGTTAATGGCTTAGGGTCATTTGAAGTCAAGGGAACAAAATGGTGTACCTTCTGCATTATTCTTTTCTTAGCAATCTTTTAGATAATGTAATGAATAACTGTGACATTATGGCACTTTCTTGATATGTTGAAGCCATTTACAATGATACTTCACTGCCAAACATTGCTCCTAAGGACAAGGCTAATTCCCACTAGCCAATTATCATACCTCTCCTTCCTGCCTAAAGTATTTCAAAAAGCAATTGCCTGTTAGATGTTGTTTAAAAAAAAAAAAAAAAAAAAAAAACGTGAAACTAGCAGAACATGAACACTGCTTATTTGCGATGCGAACTGTGTTATATAGGTACTGTGCTTCATTGAAGTGAGACAGACCCGTTTTACTTCGGAAGAGCCAATCTCAAATTTAAACTTGGTGAGAAATGCTTGCTCTTTCTTCTTGTGCATGGTGAGTGCCGAGATAGATGTAGGATGGTTTCCGTTTAACAACCAGAGAAGTTCTTTGCTTCTGGACATTCTCCTTCGCAGGGAAACGGCTATGCAGTCACTCGTAGGGGGACCAATTTCACAACCTGGGTGTCCTGGAGGTGTTACACTTTAACAAAAATTGATAGTCTTGGTGCCAAGGTTTTCTGTTCCTATTGTGGGAACTAATAGAGGCGGAAGGAGTTGTAAACTTCCGTAAAAGCTCCTCGTGGCTTGGTAGAACAGAAAACGAGAAAATAAAGGGTATAATAATGTTCTTAGAGGCCTATTAGGGCCCAACGCTGAGTCAGACAGCAGCAGCAGACCTCGGACTGTCATAGTGCTTGCAGCTGTAAAAATAAGGCTCAGTGGCCATTCCGGTGAGTTTATTTAACGATCCAGAGTGGGAACTTTTTTAAACACAGTTAAGAAAGTGTCTTTAGCTTCTTTATGGTCAGCGGCAACATGCTTGACTCCATCTAGGTAGAAAATTAAGCAGCTTGGGTATTTCATTTGAAATTTTATTTTCCTTTCAATCAGGAATTTACAGTAAGGAGAGAGAAGCTGTCTGGCTTGTCTGATTTGCAGGTGAAGGTCTTGAGCCAGTGAAATTGTGTTGTTATTCCAGGTAAGGGATCCACCATTTTTCTTAGCAGACATTAAAATTGTGGTAACATCTTGGAAGTTTAGAAGTTTTGCATAAACTGGTCTGGGTTTATATGATGTCTGTGTTTCTATTACAGCTCTGTGTGCTCTTTCTATTATTATTTGCTGAGCTTTCCCTGGTTCTTTAAGAAGGATAGAAAATATTTGGGTGATGGAGGAAATCAAATCATTGTGAGTTACAGATTCCGGGATGCCTCTAATGATAATATTATTTCTTCTAGACCTTGCTTCCAGGTCTGTGATCTTTGTTTGAATGTTTAGTAATTCAACATCATGAGAGTCAGTTTTCTTTGTTAATAAGGCTATTCTCTCCTCATTTTCAACGATTTTGGCTTCAGAACTATCCATTCTGTCTAATATTTGTTTGAATGTATCCCCAAAAGTTTGCAGTTGCAAGGATAAGTCTTTAATCGCTACTTTAATAGGAAGTAATGCTGATTTGATATCTTCTAGGTTTGCTGGTTGATTCGGTTTGTTTCTGTTACCAGGTTTGGAGGCATCTGACTGTTTTATTACTTTTTGTCTCTTAGAGTTTATGTCTTTCTTCGAAGATATTAGGTCGGAAAGTTTAGTTTTAGATGTGGTAGTAAACATATTTTTGTCTTCTTTTGACATATTGTAGAGATGGTATTCCCAGATTTGTATGTAGAAATCAAAGTTCAGGGTCTCACAGGCACATGGCTTATTTTTACTTCACTGAATCTGCTTCAGTCTTAGTTGCTCAATTAGTAGAACAGTTTTTCCTTCTTGAAGATTATGTTTAGATGTTAGTTACAGTTAAGATTTCTAAATATTTTGTTGAAATAGGTTCTGGTTTGTCTTCTGGGTTAATTTAATTCCAGATGAATAGAGGAGCTAAGGATTAGCAGTGCTTACAGAACAGCGGCCATCTTTGACTCCAAATATAGCATTTCTGACAAAATCAGAAGGTAAAATCACAAATAAGAACAGCGGCCATCTTTGACTCCAAATATAGCATTTCTGACAAAATCAGAAGGTAAAATCACAAATACGCCTTCAAAAAGCTGCACTAGCAATGCTTATGTTGCTATCAAATATGCTTTCACATTCTATTGATCTGCAGTCAAAAATAAAGTAAATCACAAAATCAAAGCAGAATCTGTTCAGTCACACATTACATGACTACTGCTGTTAGGCTTTAATAAAATTAAACTCCTTTGTTTCAGCCATTTCAGTTTTGAGTTCACCATCTAAATTTCTCTTATGCAACATTATTATAAACAAGATGACTGTTTCTGAGGAGATGTTGCTCTTATAGTCTGACTGCAGGAATAGATAGTAAATACAATAAAACAACAAATCAATTCCTAAACTTAGGAATACCTTCTAAAATGTAATATTATATTGTAGAGAACAAATGTATCCTATCTGCTAGTTAATATGTATGTCAAAGTCTCTTCTATGGAAATTGTATGTCAAAAGTCTATCCTTAAAACTATGTTTTGTAAACAATTGTTCTCTTGGAGCTTTTCTCCCCGGGCCTCCATGTTGCTTACAAAACAGTATCCAATTCTTAGATGTAACTATCAAAGATATCACAACAATTACAAAAGTAATGAGAGACACTAGCAGAAGTCACTAATTCTTTGAGTTTCAAACTTCATACCCTTTAGAATATTCATGCTAATGCAAAACTTGTTATTTTGTCATATTTTAAGTTTATAAAATCAGTATTTTAAAACTTCCACTGTTTTGGGGTCTGTGCCCCCCCCCCCCCATTGTTTTGACTCTGTCCAGATTTATTGTGCCACACACTTAATTCAATAACAAAAAATGCGTAGACATGTCACATCATCAATTCCAACCTTTTACAAAAATGCACAATTCAAAGGGCGAAATAGCGCTGAGTGGATGCTTTTTGGAAAACTACCTGCCACCATCCATCCCATTACCTAGAGCAAACCAAAAATAAAAAAAAATGCTATTACCATCCAACTGCTTCCTAATGGTGGCATAGTTGTTAAATGCAAAAGTCACTCGCTCCTTTATGCTGAATAGTGTGTGTGTATATATATATATATATATATATATATATATATATATATATATATATATATATACACCCTGGTGTTTGCGGGATACACCTTATGGTTAATTTATAGGCGTAGGGTTAGATGAACATGAGAATGAAGGAAAGCAAAAAAAAAAAAAAAAAAGATTAAAGGTGTCTGTCTTGAAGCTGTGCGTCTTTCTAAATGTTGTTGGGTATGTTTTAGAGCAAAAATGGGAATATCCTAGTTTTACTGTTCGCTTGACTAGTTTTACATCTGGTTATCCCGATAGTAAGAGATTTGATAAAAATAGGAATATCCTATTTAATGAGTTTAATGAACAACCTGATGTACTGAAAGTGTGCAGGACCAGGTTCCAGCCTCATAAAATGTTTAATGCTGATCCATCATAGCTTCAGTTGTCCTAGATAATCAGGACTGTGTTTGGTTTACCAAAGCATTTTATTTTGCTTCCCAATCTGGGACTGTCTGACAGAAGAAATGCAGTTGTTTAATAACTTTGTTCTTCCCAATCAGTACTTTCCTAATTTGATGCAAGCAATTAATCTGTTTTCATAAAGAGCCATCACCATTAAGACAAAACAATGAATCAAACTATGAAAAAAAACTACAAAAAACTCTGACCGCAGTGATTAGGCAGTAGACTGCAATGTGATATCCTTACGCAGAGACTTTAAACAATAAATAAGCAGCATGAAATCTACTAATCCCTTTCCCACAAGAACATGTCATGTGGGCAGACATCTTGAACAAAACACATTGTTGTACCCCTCTATGTTTGTTTATGGGGTAGGTGACACGTGGCTCCGTTTCAGTTTTGACTCGCAGAACAAGAAAAAATACCTGATTATGTTATATGATAAGCAATGCACATGTAGCGTTGTAGGAACAATAATAGCAGTATATACAATACTGACACTTTGAAAATGTCATCCTGTTCATGCAACAAAACCCTGATGGCCTCTGACACATGCATCTAAAAGTTAGGCTCAGTACAGCAAAATATGTTTTCAGTTAAAATTTTTAAACCAAGACAGCGACCATGAAATTAAACAGAGGTTCTTCCAAGTATACTAAGTACAAACTAGATGAGGATCATCATCTAACACATACATTTAATTCAATAACTGTACAAAATGGGATTGGGGGGAGGTCCTAGCCTTTGCATTACAGTTAACATAAACAAACAAGTAACGCTGTGCAACTTAGTGCAAGTACAGGACAGTAAAAGATAAATTATATTAAAACACGCAACACTGCATGTTAGGAAAACGGCAATATACCATACTGCTTTCAGCTAGGTTTACATCCTCCAATACAGCCTGCCCTTACTTAAGTATTTTGTTTAATCAGGTTTTGGTGAGGGGGTCGCTGAGCCTGGTGTCGGAGGCCAATGAGGGACACATACCATTTCTCCCAAAATAAAAACTCCTACTCTACAGCAGTCTTTATAGATCAATGATGATCATCGAACACAAATTGCAGTTTAGAAATTCCCCGGACCCCGACTTACCTTAGCCAAGAGCAGCAAAAGCAATAAAAACCAAGGTGAAGGTAGGGCTGGAAGCACAGAACAAAAAGCCCAAACCTGTGCAGTTTGTGTAGCCCGCGTGGAGCTGAAGAGAACCAGGAAGACTGCCGATGAGTCACTCACATCCAGAGATAACCCAGAAGTAACGATATAGCCAACAGATGCCCCCGCCTCTCATTCCTTTCTTCACTGACGACGAGATAGAGAGGTGGGCGTGAGCTGGTTATATACACTCAATTGGAGCAGTAGTCGGGATGTCAGTGATACAAAAGAATCATTGATTGGATGCTGTAACAAGAGCAGCCACTCACATTCAGCATACAAATGCAGGGGGAGGGAATGGAGAACGTAGTATAGTATGGCTTAGTTAGGGGGCTGTGCTATGTACTGTGGAAGGAAGTATAGTTCGTGCTTTGTACTACAAGGTGGGAAGAGGGCACAATTGCTACCTACAATACAAGCGGGGGGGGGGTGAAAGTAAAATGCAAAACACTGTCTGAGAATGAAACCATTAAATTGTGTCCTTTTGAGGCTGGCCTATACGGCACCCTAGGTGGTCACCTAGTTCGCCTATGCCTAAGGCCGGCCCTGCACATGATACCAGCTGATCAGCATCCAATCTAAACAAATTTCCGGTGTCAGAAGGGGAAACCTCAGAATGGGACATTTTAGGAAAAGAAAGGGAATGCCTAGCTATATCCTTAGCCACGCCATGCTCATCAAGCTTTCCATACTCCCTCTTTTGAACCTCACACACTTCCTAGACATTAAGAATGTGTCTTTTTCTATGAAGGGTAAGGGAAAGCAACTAACAGGCACTAAAGAAAAAAATTAAGTCAACAGGAAGCACAGTAACATGAAAACTATCCAATGGAAGGCACACAGAAGAAGTAAACATAATCATTTAAGCTAGCAGCAGAACAAAATGAAGATTAACCCAAAATACCTGGCATCATCTCTAAATTCAAGAAGCAGATGTAGCAAATGAGATCCTGACGGACATAGAGGTAAAGTGCATTATGGGATCAGTGGGAGGAGTTTAAGCCTAGGGAACTGTTACGGATGCTGAGTGTCTACTGCCTAATGACAACCGGTCCTAAACTGAAGTGAATCATGTAGACTTGAGTTAGACATGAAATATTAATTTAGTTAGCTCAGAGTGAGAAGAACAGCTTAACAGTGGTAAGCTTAAAATCTGAGAAGGCATTCGATAGGATCAACTGGTACTAATTGGCTAAAGCATTGTTATCTCTGGGTTTCTGTCAAGAATTAATGCAACTGATTTTAATTATGCATACAGGGTTTGAGACTAGCATAAAGGTTCATGCTGGACTGTCACTGTCTTTTAAATTTATGAGGGCTACTTGCTGGGGATGCCATATCTCTCTCTCACCTTTACTTTTTGAAGTGTACCTGAAGCCACTGGCAGTGAGAGTGAGACAGTCTAAAATAAGTGGGCACAGGATGGGGCAAGAGGACTGAAAATGTCACTATTTGCAGATGATTTGTTACAGTACCTGTCCAGACCAGAAGAGGTTCTGTGGAAGATGTTTATAGCATTAACCAATGTTAGTTAGTTATAAGATCAATACTACTGACACAAGGGTAGTGTCATTAAATTATCCCTGGGATTCAGTAAACTCCATGTAGGCTTCGCACGAACACTAAACAGAGTCTACATGTCTGCATGGTGATGGGCAGTGAGCAGCAGCGCTCATTGCAAATTCATGTCATTCACAGTATTTAAATGTAAATAAGTGAGGCTTCGTGGCTGCCAATAGTATTGCCAGTCAGGAAACCATGTAAGCAAACAAGAATAGCAATCCTGTTTAAGTCAGAGCACTGAAGGTCCACGGTTTTACAAGGAATGCCACAATGATCACCATGGCTTAACAGATAACAGTTTTCATAGCTCTCAATCTCTTAGTACAAGACTTCTGGACAAAGGGGACAGTGACCCAGAAATAGAGACAGATTTGACATAATTTGCTCTTTAGAAATATGCAAGAATAACAAGGAGTTTGTGTGAATATACATTTTCTGAAGGATTTGAAGTCTGAAATTCAAATGTATGTAATTCCTGAGTCACATCAGTCCTGAGATTATCCCAGTGATATGGCAGAAAAAAAGAATTTATGTACTCACCATAACATTCCATGTGAGTTGTTCATCTCGCCTTCATTCTTACAGATGGGTTTGGAGCTGATCCTCGGCTCCAAGTTGGCCTACTACAAAGCTAGAGGTCTTCAAACAGATCGAGGCCAAGTCCCTATCCCATGATGCACCTAGAGTTACCTCAGATCTTGTTTGCTGCATATAATGATGCCATGTGTCATGCTATCACTCTTTAGGAGAGAACCACAGAAAGATTGATCAACCAGGAAAAATCTACTATCTCGGTCCTCGAAAAACCCTGGAGGGGGTAGGAGGGTGGGAAGTAAGAATGAAGGCATGATGAACAGCTCACATGGAACATTATGGTGAGTACACAACTTCTTTATGTGAAGTTGCTCTATCTTGCCGTTCATTCTTACAGATGGGTAGCATCCCAAGCACCATCTTTCTCGGGTGGCTCACGGGAATATGTTCTTTAGGACCGTAGAACTAAAGGAGGCCCTGTCCCTGGAGGCCTTGTCAACTTTGTAATAAGTGATAAAGGTATGAGGTTTTGACCAAGTGGCTGCTGCACAAATGTTGTCTATAGAGAGCCTAGCAGAAAATGCAGAAGATGTGGACACTGCTCTGGTAGAATGAGCCTTCATTTTGTGTTGTAAGGGCATATTAGCAGCTGAATAAGCAAATGTAATACAATCAGATAACCATTTAGACAGTGTTGTTTTTGCCACTAGCATATCTTTTCTGGAATCGGAAAAGGAAACAAAAAGCTGTTCTGATTTTCTGAACTCTTTTGTTCTATCCAAATAAAATTGAAGCTGTCTATGAACATCAAGTTTGTGCAGCATATACTCTAGATTGTTGGTGTGTTTAGGAAAGAACACCGGCAAATCTATGATCTGGTTAAGGTTAGTTTCAGTACAAACTTTGGGTAAAAATGAAGGATTTGCTCGCAGGGACACTGTCAGCATGGAAAATCAAATAAGGAGGTTTTATGGACAAGGCCTGAAGCTCTGACACTCTACGGGCAGAAGTGATGGCTACTAAAAAGATAGTCTTCCATGACAAATATTTCAAATCACATGAGGAAGCTGGTTCGAAAGATGGGAGAATAATGAGTGAAAGCATAAAATTTAGATTCCAAGGAGTATAAGGGGATTTCACAGGTGGTCTGAGATGAAATGTCCCTTTGAGAAAGGCTATGAATAGTGTGTGTGACATTATGTTTAATCCTTCAAAGCCAAGGTGAAAGTTAGAGATACAGCAAGTTGTACCCGAACTGTTGCTGCTACAGCTCCTTTATTGAAAAGCATAGTCAAAAACTCTAATATGGAGGCAATAGGGGCTTGATAGGGATCAATGTTATTTTGAGAGGCCCATATAGAAAATCTTCTCCAATTGCTAAGATATAGTTTCCTAGTAGAGGACTTATGAGAAGATATCAGTGTCTGCTGCATTTCATTTGAGAGGTTATGGATCCTGGCTATGTTGGGAATTGGAGTAGCCAAGCTGTCAATTTCAGGGACTTAAGAGAGGGATGAAGAGCCACCGACGAATGCGTCAGAAGATCTGGAACTGGGTCCAGAATTCAAGGGTCTTCCAATTGATGAATTCGAAGGAAGGGGAACAAAATCTGACAAGGTCAATGAGGAGCTATTAGAATGATGGTCCTTCCCAGGGATTTTGCTTTCTGCAATACTTTGGGTATCAAGGGAATTGGTGGGAATGCACAGAGGAGACACAGAGGTCAATCATGTACGAGTGTATCCCTTGGGGCTTCTCCTGGAGGGGGAATCAGAGCAAAGTAGCTTCTGCATTTTGTGTTCATGTGGTTGGCAGAAAGGTCGCAGCAAGACTGGCCCCACCTGAGGAAAATTTTCTATGCTGTTTCTTGAGGGACCACTCATTAGGCAACAAAATTGCCCTGCTCAGTTTGTCTGCTATCATGTTGGATTTTCCGGGGATGTATGTTGCTAACAGAAAGCGCTGGGTGGATGTAGCCCACTGCCATACTCTTAGGGCCTCGCGACAAAGGGGGTAGGACCTGGTTCCTCCTTGTTTGTTCACGTAACAGACCACTGACATGTTGTCCATCTGAATTGCAATTGTTCCCAGAGGAAGAGATTCCTGGAAGTGCTGCAACACGAAACGTACAGTACAGTTGTGTACACTTACCATAAATGTAGATGTTCAAGTGTATTCGCTGTTGCAGTCATCACACTTGGGTTATCTGCCTGGAGGTAGTCTTCAGTCGGCCCGAATACCAGAGTCTTGGGATTTCTGCGTTGGATGCTGTCGCCTTTCCATGAAGTCAGGACGTCAGGGGTATAAAACATGCAGCTGACACCATTACATCAGTTTCTCTTGCTCCAGATGTCAGGAGCCCCCAAAATAGGAAGCAATTACATGGTGTGGAAAACCTCCAGTAAAAAGTAAACCATAGCCATACGATATGGCCAAAAAGAGGATAGGTAGAAAGTCTAGAAAAGTCAGGGGGCTGGAGGGAGGATAACCAGGACTGCAACAGTGAATACACTCGAACATCTACATTTATGGTAAGTGTACACAACTGTACTACGTTCTTCTTTCACTGTTGCAGTCATCACACTTGGGTTGATTCCCAACGCTGAGTAAGGGTGGAGGCAGTCAAGACGTATTAGGGCTGGCTAGCAGGCCTTTTAAGATTGCTGTGGCAAATCCGGCTCTGGATTTAGAAAAGACAGGTAAGTGATAATACTTGGTGAACGTGTGTACAGAACTCCAGGTTCTAGCTTCCAGGATGTCCCTGGTAGGGAGTCCCCAGAGAAATGCTGCAGAAATTGTGGTAGCCCTAATGGAATGAGTTCTGAGCCCCTATGGGGTAGGTTTTCCACGGTGTTTGTAGCAGAAATGAATGCAGTGTGCTTTCTATTTTGAAATAGTTTGCTTTGAAATGGCCTTGCCCTCCACCCCTGTAGCAAAGCTGAGTAGCAGCTGGTCAGATTTTCTGAAAGGCTTAGTCCCATCAAGGTAGAACCTGAGCTGTTTGTGCACGTCTAAGGAGTGCAGGATCCTCTCCCCTTTATTCTGAGGATTAGGGAAAAAGGTTGGTTGTTGTATCTTTCGGCTTTTCCCAGTTAGGGGTCGCCACAGCGGAACTCCGGTCCGCTAATGATTGGCAGTAGATTTTTACATACCGACTTGCCAGGCCTGATGCACAACCTTCAATGAAGGTACGCCCATTCACGCATGTCTCCACACAGCAGAAGCTTTAGCTGAGAATCGAACAGGACAATGTCTTACTGTGAGGCGACAACGCTACCGCAGCACCACCACCGCAGCTTTAGGGAAAAAGGTTGGTAAATGGATGGATTGGTTTAAACCCACACTGGATACCAACTTATGCATAAAAGATGGGTTAGTCCTGATGGAGACCCTGTCAGCCTGGAAAATAATGAAAGGTTCCACAGCCATTAGTGCCTGTAGCTCAGACACTCTTCTTGCTGAAGTGATGGCTAGAAATAAGGCTGTTTTACAAGAGAGGAATTTTATCCCTGCTGTAGCAGCAGGTTCAAAAGGGGAAGCATGAGCTTCTCTAGTACAAAGTTAAGGTCCCAGGCAGGGGTGGGAGCTCTCCTCGGGGGTCTTAAATTGTTAACTCCTCTCAGGAACTGTTTGATCAGAGGGTGAGAGAAGAGGGGTGGCTCCATACAGTAATGAGCTGAGTTGGCCGAGGCATGAATCTTAACTTATGAGAAGGAAAGGCCTTTGTGGAGCAGCTCTGCTAGGTAATCTAGAATTAGCGGCAATGAGGGCACGGCTGTGTCCTTCCCTGGAGACTGGCTCCAAGAACAGTATCTTTTCTACTTTTCTGAATAGGATTTCCTAGTACTAGGCCTTCTGGCCTCAAGGATGATGTCCAGCACCTGTTTGCTGAGGGTTGCTGGTGGTGTGTTCAGGGAATAAGCCAGGCTGCAGGGTTCAGCGTTTGCAGCTGGGGATGCAAAAGCTGTCTCTTCTGCTGGGACAGCAGGAAGGGGGTCTGATGTAGGTGCTAGAGTGGCACTGCTGTCAAACTGCGTAGGAGTGTGTAACAGTGCTGGCGTGGCCAGTCTGGTGCAATAAAGATTGTCCTTGGTCTGTCCTGCTTGATCTTGAGTAGTACTTTTGAGAGGAGGGGCAGAGGGGGAAAGGCATAAATTGAGAGGTTTTCTCATGTAAAGGGTAGGGCATCCACTTGCCATGCTTGGCTGTGTGGATTTCTGGTGCAAATTTTGCTCAATTGATGGTTTTGAGGGGAGGCAAAGAGGTCCACCTCTGGTGTCCCCCACCTGTTGATTAGAAGTTTGAATGAGTTGGGTTCCAGTTTCCACCCATGTGAGTCCAGTAGATTTCTGCTTAAGTCGTCTGCCAGTGAATTTTGTTTGCCTGGCAGGAATTGAGCTTACAGGTGCACTTGGTTGCTCAAGGCTGTGTTCCACAGGGCCATGGCTAACCTGCAGAGTAGGTAGGAATGAGTTCCCACCTGCTTGTTTATGTACCACATAACTGTGGTGTTGTCTGTCTTTATCAAGAGTTGTCCTGGAAGGATAAGGTATTTGAATGTTGTCAGAGCATTCTGTACAGCTAACATTTCTTTTTGATTGATATACAGGTGAATTTGTCCTGGGCTCCATTTGCCTTGAATGCATTTGCCCGCCATGTGAGCCCCCCATGCATAGTCTGATGCGTCTGTTGTCAGGGTTTGGTCGGCGAGGGGTTGAGTGAAAGTATGTCCTTTGTTGTGATTGCAAGCCTCTGCCCACCAAAGGAACTCTGCCCTTAGACAAGGAATGATAGGAATCCGTGTTTCCAAGTCCTGAGAGTGTTGACACTAGCGACTTTTTAAGTACCACTGAAGTTTCCTCATATGCAGTCTTGCATATGGAATTAGTAGAATGCATGAGGTCATGAATCCTACGACTTGCAATATTTTTCTTGCAGATAGCTGGGTCTTGGTGGCCATTAGTTTGAAGTAGTTTGTCAAATTAGCCTGCTTTTCTGGAGTGAGGAATGTCATCTGGGAAGTTGTGATCAAGCTTGCTCCCAGGAATACAATCTTTTGGCTGGGCACCAGATGTGATTTCATTTCGTTGATGGTGTACCCCAGAGAAGTTAGAAGTCTCTTTACAAATGCCAGGTTCTGAAGTAGCAATTCCTGACTGTCCACCTGAATCAAGCAATCGTCCAAGTATGGGTAAATTTGAATATTTCTCTGCCTGCTGTATGCAATGGCTGGAGCCAGGCACTTTGTGAATACCCTGGGTGGAGTAGATAAGCCAAAGGGAAGTGCAGAGAACTGATAGTGCATACAGCCTGCCCTGAAATGTAGATATTTTTTGCAAGATTCCCTTATAGGGATGTGCAGATAAGCTTCTTTTAAATCTAGGGTGACTAGCCAGGAGTCCTTGGCTAGCATAGGAAGCAGCTGTTGTAGTGTAAGCATTTTGAATTCTGGGACCACTAGGGAGGTGTTGAGAATGGACAGATCCAGGATAGGGTGCCATGAGCTCTCTTTTCTGGGCACCAGGAACAGTCTGGAATAGAAACCCTATCCCCTTTGCTCTATTGGAACAGGTTGAATAGCCCTGATACTGAGAAGAGAAAGTACTTGCTTTTGAGCCTCTACCCACTGGTTTGGAGGAAGGCCTGGAAATCTGCTTGGGGTTAGCAGTGAGTGGAAGCAGAATCTGTATCCTTGGGATACAGTGCTTAGGACCCATTGGTCCTGGGTAAGGACATCCCATTCATGCAGGGCGAGGTTTTCCTCCTAGGGGTGCAAGTACTTGGGCATGGCCAGGAAGGATGAGAGGCAAGTCATTGTGAACTTTTTCCCTAAGGGAGTGGCTTACCACTCCCGGTTTTTTGAGGTTGGAGCACTCCATTGCTTAGATCTCTGCATACCCTGAGATTGTAGTCTTGGTGGTCTGTTGCCCCTGGGTTTGAACTGAGAAGACCTGGGAGGGACTGGAAAGGACCAGTTTTCAGAAGGCCAATGCCTACTGAATCTAGGTGGCTGTACCTGTAAGAAATCTTTAACAGTTTGCATAGAGTTTGCTTTTTCCTCCATCTTTTTAAGCACTTCTTCTGCTTTTGTGCCAAACAAATGTTCCTGGTTTAATGGAGCATCTAGTAATTTTGCTTTGACATGGTCTGGCAAGATTTGTTCCTTCAGCCAAGCATGCCTTTTCAGTACCAACCCAGTGACAGCAGTCCTGCAAGATGCTTCTAAGGCACCAAAACCACACTGCAAAGTATGTATACTAACTTGGTTTGCAGAATGCATTAACTCTTGTAAATCTTTATTCTCTCTGCAATCTGGAGGCAACAACATTTTCTGTTTAATTAGTTCAATAATATGCTGCTGGTACTTCAACATGTGAAAATGGCAATTTAAAGCCCTTATGGCAAGAGTTGCAGAGGTATATAACTTCTTACCCCATCTGCCTAAAGCTCTGGAATCCCTGTCCGAAGGGGTAGGGTATTTGGCTGTAGTAACCTTAATACTTTTAGGTCCCTGAGAGATGGTCTCTGGATCCACAGTGGGATTCTTAAAGAGAAATTTGTGTGAGTCAGGTACTCTGTAGTACCTGTCAGGCTTTCTAGGAACTGGTGGTAAAGTATCAGGAGTAAGACTGGATTCCATGAAGACATCATCTACAAAATCCAGGACAGGGGGTATAGCTAGAGGTCAGTGCTGAGGCAAGTCTAAAAATTCTCTGAGTCTCTTTTTGGACTGTGGGTAGTCCTGGCATTCTCAGCGGAAATGCTCTCTTAAGGTATGCAAGGTTTCACCAAAAGAAAAGTCCTCTGGAGGGGAGGCAGAGGGAATGGAATCCTCTGCATCTAAATCCTCATAGGTAGATAAGGGAATGTCCTGGTAATGAGAGGGATCAGAGTCATCTCACTCACGGTCTGTAGAATCAGAAGGAAAATCAATCCTTTGTCTTATAGAGGGGGAAGGCTGGCTTCCCCTAATTAAAGTTATAAGGCCTTCAGCCATTCTAAGCATTGGTTTCTTTGGCATGGGGGCTTGAGCATGTGCTTTGGTCATCGGTTTTCTAGGCGTAGTGCGAACTCTGGGCCTGAGAAACTCGGAAGTTTTAGTCATAAACAAATATGTTGGTTTAATACGAACATCGGAAGGTCGAAATACACCCTCAGAAGCCAGTGCCTGCACATCAGAAGGTCGAAATACACCCTCAGAAGCCAGTGCCTGCACAGCGACTTCGGACCCATCCAAGGTAGAGACATCCGCAGTTTCCATAGTCGAAGAAGCATCTCGTGGCATACTGGACTCCGAATGCATTTCAGCAGAGGCCTGCAAAACTATAGAAGTGGGTATCAGGGGCTGCAAAGGTGCCTCACTCAGTACCGGCCTATGCGGTCTGTCTCTGTCTTTATCCTTATGGTTTTTTGGTAGATCGGTAGTCGGGTGGCTTATCAAAGCCATTTCAGAATATGGAGAACGAGAGCAAAAGAATTTAGCAAAAGAGATAGCCCGACGAAGAATAGTTTGGGCGTTAAGGCACAAAACCGACAGCGAGGAACATCGTGGTCTGGGCCTAAACAGGTGACGCAGTAAGAATGAAAATCTCTGTGAGGTATTTGCTTTCCACAGGCAAGACAATTGTTAACTTTTTCTGGCATCAGTCAGAGCAAGAAAAAGGATCCCCAATGGGGTACTTAGCTTTAGAAGACTTCAGGTTTGAAACCTGAACAATGAAAATTTCAGGTAGCGGCAGATTGGCACTTGCGAACTGTTTCTGCTTCGGGCTCCCGCGTGGCAGGAAAAGCTGATGTAATGGCGTCAGCTGCATGTTTTATACCCCTGACTTCATGGAAGAGGTGAAAGCATCCGATGCAGAAATCCCAAGACTCTGGTATTCAGGCCAAATTAGGGCTACCTGCAGGCAGATAACCCAAGTGTTATGACTGCAACAGTGAAACACGAAGAACATCACTCTCATCTCCAGGACAATGATATGCAGATGTGTCTCCTGTTCGGTCCATGTGCCATGGGCTGTTCTTCTCTGAAACCCCCCCCCCCCAACCTATCAGGGAAGCGTCAATGGTTACTGTGGCCACTTGTGGGGGTAGAACAAAAGGACAACCTATCGTTTCATGAAGAGAGGTCAACCACCACTGAAGATCCTTTTTGCATGTGTTTGTGATCATTATGAGATGAAACACTGGGAGTTCTTGGTAAGACCATTGAGTGAATAACAGCCATTGAAGAATCCACATGTGCATACGACCCAACAATATCGCTAATATTGCAGCTGCCATCATGCCTAACAATTTTAGCACTTCTGATGCTGGAGCCTTGTCTTTGGATATGATATTGTGAACCTGCTGATGGAGCAGTAAGACTCTTTCTGCTGTAAGTCTCAAAGTGGTGGTGGTGGTGTCCAATTCTGCTCCGATAAAAACTATATGTTGCGAAGGCGACAAGGCAGAATTTTCTGAATTTATTGTAATGCCCAGATGACTGCAGAGAGAAATAGTGGTGTCCCTGGCTTGTATGAGCTGATGCCTGGTGGTGGCGGTGAGGAGCCAATCGTCTAAGTACGGAAACACCTGGAATCCTAAACGCCTCAGGTGAGCTGTGACCACTGCCATACATTTGGTGAACACTCTGGGGGCTGTAGTGAGACCAAAGGGTAGGGCTTGAAACTGGTAATGATTGGCTCCCAGCTGGAAGCGTAGATTATCCCTGGATGGTCTGGCCATTTTTATATGGTAGTAAGCATGCTGGAAATCTATCGAGCACATCCAATTGTCTTTCCCTAAGAAGGGAAGTATCGACTGAAATTTGGCCATCTGGAACTTCTCTTTCTTGACAGATCTGTTTAGTCTGCTGAGGTCCAAAATAGGTCTCCAGTCACTTATCTTTTTTGGAACTACAAAGAATCTTGATTAAGTTCCGGATCCTATCTGGTCTGCTGGGACTGGTTGGATGACTCTTTTTCTTAGCAACATTTGGACCTCTACTGTTGCTTGTTCCCTGTAACTGGGTGGAACAGCTGGGATTTTTGTAGTCAATGGAGGGAAAGTGGTGAAAGGAATGAAATATCCTCTGGAAACTATACTTTGTGCCCAGCTGTCATTTGTTATTTTGAGCCAGACGTCTGGATACAAAGATAAGCAACCCCAGACTGCTTCTAGAGCAGGACAGTCGGGGCCTCCTTTCAGGAGCGCTGGTAGGGCTTCGCAAAGAACTGTTCTCTGTTGCCCTGGTTTTGCGGAAACCCTATGCAGCGAGGGCGGCGTCTTCCATTATTACCACCTCCTCTGCCCCTGGAGGGGGGTTCACCACGTGTGTCCTGAAAGGCTCCTTGGGCTTTTCGGAACCACATCTTTCCTCCCCTTTGACCGTTTGGGTAGGGTCCGGTAGGGGTGGAAAAACAAACTCCGACGGCAGAGTCTTTCCTTCCTGCTCACACCTGGTCAAAGTTTCCTAAACTTTGGGCCAGAAGAGGGATGAGCCATCAAAAGGGGGGTTGACAAAGGATGACTTAAAGGGCTCCGTGAAGGAGCACAAGCACATCCAGGAATGTCTCCTAAGAGCAATTCCTGTACCCGCTGCCCTACTCATTCCATCAGCTGCATACGAAATGAGATGCATGGATGAGTTTACTATGGAACTGAGGGCAGCAAGCTGGGAGGCGGGCGATTTTGTCTGAAGCTCCTGCAGCTATTGTACCCTGCAGAGTATCTCCAAGCTCTTTCAGGAGATCTCTTTGCAGTCTTGTAAAATGAGTGAGATAGTTCAGTGAACGCAAGGCAAAAGTCGCTGAACTGTACGTGCTCTTCCCGTATCTATCCATGATCCTAGAATCTCTGTTAGGAGGATGGATAGAGGAAGACGTTTCTGACATCTCCTTTTTGGTGGCTGCCACCACCACCAAAGCATCAACTCGCACTCCCTTGGTAAAAAAAGACTTTTCGTGGGGGGCAGAAATAAATTTATTAGGCCTCCTGGGGACAGGCTCCATGGTGTCCAGAGACTCCCACAACCTTCATGAGACCAGCTCCATGAGCTCATTGAAGGGCGGAGACACCCAAGAGGTGGAGGCTTGAAACCTAAAAGCCTTCAGGAGGACTGACTCATCTTCACTAGGGTTGGTGAACTGCCAGTCACCTCTCTACATAAGGATTTCTAATATCTCAGCAAATGAGATATCCTCAGAGGGGGACCGTGTGGACCCTTCTGATTCATCCAAGTCGGTGTCGGATGTGAGAGACTCCTGTGAGGAGTCTAAGTGCTTCCTCTTACAGATTCTCTTCCTGGGAACCTCATCAGTGGGAACTTCTAGTGAGGTCTCAGAAGAGCAGGGGCTACCCAATGGGGCTGCCTGAGGCTCTGGGTCTCTATGCTTAGAAAGGATCTGTGAAGCAGAAGCAGACACAGGCACTTTTGGGGAGGAGGTAGCCGGACCTGAAGTTGTAGATGTCTTAGGAGACATAACTCTCCTCATGGCTTCGAAGGCACCTCTGCTCCGATGAGAAGGGACCACTGGATCCAAGGAAACCATCGATCCTCTTGGCACCGGGACAGTGGGCTCAGAACCAGAGGTAGGAGCCAAGCTCATCTGAGCCAAAGCCCCAAGAGGCAAAGTCAGAACCGACAAGTCAGTCTGACTATCCTCCCCGGACTCAACCGGAGAGTGTCAGCTCCTAGACTCCTCGATCGGTGCCAAGGATGTCCGAGTAAATGGAACTGATAACATTGGAACAGGAGTCAGCTCAGAAGGCTCAACAAACATCAAGTCCGACTCCTCCGGCTCCGAAGGACCGGCATGGCTCGGAGGAGGAAAATAAATTAATGGCAATACAGCCTTCAGTTCCGAAACCGCTTGGGCTGGAGCCAATAAAAATTTTGCAAATGCCAGCACCTGTAGCAACTTCTGCACCACATGATCCACATCCAAATCGGAAAGGCTGATCGAGGGCCGAGATGAATGGATGGATGGAGGCACTGATTGAAGGACTGGCGATTAAGGTACCTTGGATACCGGTTCCAGGATTGGGGACTGGCTCCGAAAAGACAAGACGCTCAGCTCCGAGGGCTGTGGAGCCGACATTGATGGTTTTCTTCATTTTTTTTACTTTCAAAGAGGTAGAAACCTTAGAAGACTTTAAGGATTTACTACACCCATCCTGGTCACTCAAAGCTTCCTCAAATGACGGTTTGAGAAGTCCTCTATCTATTAACTTTCTCTTTCTCTCCTGAAGAACTCTGGAAGAGAAGGAATGACAAATGGAGCAGCTTTCCTGAAGGTGCGAGGCTCCCAAGCAATATACACAGTTTACATGGCTATCTGTGACAGACATTTTCTGTCCACATTTTGGACATTTTTTAAACCCTGACTTAGGGTTGTTATCCCTATCCTGGTCAGCCATAATGAACTATACAGTCTCAAGAAAAGTACTGTATTATAATAAGACACACCCAGAAACTATTTCAAATAAGCCCTGAAAAAAAAAAAACTATGGGCGAAATATGCTAGGACAAAATGTCACTATTAAACACACACACACACTAACCACTTATCTAAAGCACTCTAAATATATAAATATATATCAAATACTGTGACAAACTGTCACTGTTCAAAAGCACACAACTACTATTTAAACTACACTAAATATAACAGACCAGACAGCTATATCTAATTAAGAAAAGGCACACCAAAGGGAAAGACTGTGCAGACTATTGTGGAATCCCATTCCTGGCATTCTGTACTGAAGTTGTGTAAATGATCTGTAAAAGTACATGGACTGCCATGTAAAATAAACATTCGGGGGAAGTGTGTGTATTGAACAGGGACACACAGATGAATCGTAGGAATGAACACAGGGAAAGAGGACAGGTGAAAAAAATACATGTACATGAAATGAGGGCATGTCAATGGAAGACGGTTGTAGCAGCGACACTAATCACATATCAATATGGTACAGTAAGGGCTGCACAATGAAAATATGTATTATGTGACTGTCACACAAAGTTACATAACAATGGGGAAGATGTCTGTGTGAGATAAGCATCCTTACATGAACAAAGCAGAGAACATCTAGCAGGTATGTTACACACAACTTGGATAAGGTGCATATTGCGCAAATTAATTTGCCTGATTACGAGTGCAATGTCAGCAGAGGTCTCCAGCAAGTGGAACACAGGTAAAGACTCATGGACAACATTAAAACAAGCAAGCACAATCATGGACAACATCAGAATAATGCCACCAGTAATTCCATGTCTCTGATACAACATATGTAATTTAGAGTGATCAGAGATGATTCTGCACAAACACGGATTCACTTCAGAACATCGAATGCCCCCCTACTTATATTTGGAGAAATTTAATATACTTTGTTTTTTATTTGTTTCTGTATGTTGTTGTGGTGGAATATAGTAAAAAAGACGTTATGTACCTACCATAACGTTCCATCTGAGTAGTTAGACTTCATTTGTCATCAACCTGTGGGTTTCGGATCCGGACTGGATCCGAGACGACAGTTTCACCAGCATCAGATCAAAGCTCCAATCTCCTCCCCTTACCCATAATACCACTGCAACTCCTTCCTTCCCTCAGATCGAGTTTTCTACCCAACAAATGAGCCCAATCAGCAAAAACTTGACCCACAAGAAAACCCAAGAGGGCCGCAAAGGCACTATCGCTTAGTCACTGCAGATGAATGAACCCAATAACAAGGCCGGGGGAAGGAGGGAGGGATGGTTGATGACAAATGAAGTCTAACTACTCAGATGGAACTGTATGGTAAGTACATAACGTCTTTATCTGAAGTAGTTAACTTAATTTGGTCATCAACCTGTGGGACAGAGTCCCCAGCTACCATAACCTTGGGATGCCCTCATGGAAGGATATTCCGGAGCACCGCGGAGCCAAAGGATGCTCTCCCTCTGAAAACCATGTCCAATTTATAATGAGAAATGAAAGTATGAGATGAGGACCAAGTAGCCACTGAACAGATATCATTCAAGGATACTCTGGACCAAAAAGCAGCTGACATAGCCATGGACCTTGTAGAATGGACATGAACCCTCCCTGGAATAGGCATACATTTACCTTTTTAAACCTACACAATGCAAAGGGAAATCCACTTGGCAACTGTCACCTTGGAAACTGGTTTGCCTAGAAAAGGTCTAGCGAAGGACACAATTGTTCAGACTTGCGAAAGAGCTTAGTCCCGTAGAAATGCAACTGCCTATGTACATCTAACAAATGCAGTTTATGTTCCCCCTTGTTCTGAAAATTTGGAAAAAAGACAGCCAGACTGATTGATTTATTGATTGATATTTGATTCTGAAGCCACCTTAGGCAAAAAGGAAGGATTAGTCCGAAGTGAGACCCTGTCTTTATGAAAAACCATATAAGGGGGTTTTAACAGATAATGCTTGAAGTTCTGGCACTCTCCTGGCCGAGGTGATAGCCACTAGGAAAGCTGTTTTCCAAGACAAAAATTTCAAGTCCACAGAGGCAACTGGCTTGAAGGGTGGAGCAACTAACGCCTGTAAAACTAAGATAAGATCCCAAGGAGGAGTGGGGTCCTTAACCGGAGGCCGTAAAAGAAAGGTCCCTTTAATGAAGGTTTTGCATAGTCTGGAAGAAGCCAGAACCCCATGTTTTCGCCTACATGGAAATTAGAAATGGCAGCCAGTTGAAATTTCACCATAGAAGAGCTGGTGCCCTGCAGGAAAAGGTGTGTTAAAAATTCAAGAACCGCTGGCACTGGAGCAGTAAAAGGATTTAGATCCCTCTGAGAAGCCCATGTCAAAAAATGCTTCCATTTACTACGGTAAACTTTTCAGGCAAATGACTTATGGGCTGCCACCAGAATAGACTTAACACGGGAAGAAAGACCGGGAGTCCTGGCAATTAACATCTGTAATCGGATCCAAGATACAAGGAGGAGCTATCAGATGAGACCACAGACAGGGAAACTAGATATGGCAAGGCCAGAATAGAGCAATGAGGATGACTCTGCTCCCCAACTGACGAGCCTTCTGTAAAAACTTTGTCATGAGGGGTAACGGAGAACATGCACAAAGAAGACAGGGAGGTCAAGCATGGACCAGAGCATCTCTGGGGGATTCCCCCTGTGGGGGGATCAGAGCGAAGAACTCGCTGAACTTCGCATTGGAAGGAGACAAGAAGAGATTGCATCAAGGCCAACCCCACTCGATGAAGATCTGCTCCACTACACACGGATTCAGAGACCACTCGTAAGGCATTAGGATAGTTCTGCTCAATTTGTTCGCTAGTATATTGGACCGAACCGAAATGTGCATTGCTATCAGAAAACGGTTGGTGGAGATTGCCCATTCCCACACTCTCATGGCCTCTCGACAAAGGGGGTAGGATCTGGTTCCTCCCTGTTTTTTGATATACCAGACCACTGACATATTGTCTGTCTGAATCGCAATAGTTTCCAGAGGAAGAAAGGCATGAAGGGCCTGCAATGCTAATAAGACTGCCCTTATCTCCACAACACTGATGTGCAGATTGGCCTCGTTTAGGGACCACGTGCCTTGGACTGTCCTGTCCGAGCAATGGCCCCCCCCCATCCTAGTAGGGAGGCGTCTGTGGTCAATGTGGCTTGGGAAGTGGCTACAACAAAGGACCGTCCCTCTACTATCTCCGGAGAGTGGAGCCACCAGAGGAGGGACTTCCTGCACGCCTCGCTTACGTGAATCGATGAGTCAAAGTCTGATCCAATAAGGACCACTGCAGAACCCGCATGTGAAGACAAGCACAAGGAAGAAGAGTGACAGTGGCTGCCATGGATCCTATGGCTCTTAACACCACTGCGGCCGGGGTTAAGGGATACTGAAGAATCGCTAGGACATGAAGATGAAGGTTCCAAACCCGATCTAGAGTCAGAAAGACTTTGGATTGCAATGTGTCTGTTCTTGCCCTTATGTAGTCCAAGACTTGATCCAGTTCTAAAGAGGACTTGGCTATATTTATAGTGACGCCCAGCAAGTCTGACAACTTCTGGAAATAATCCCTGGCTTGACAGAGTAGATGCCTCGTGGGAGCGGCAAGGAGCCAATCGTCCAGGTACGGATAGACCTGTATGCCCTGAAGCCTCAGGTGAGCCGCTATTGCTGCCATGACCTTGGTGAACACCCTGGGGGCTGTGGTGAGACCAAAGGGTAGGGTCCAGAACTGGTAGCGATTGGCCCCTAGCCCAAAGTGGAGAAACCTCCTAGAGCGTCTGTGCATCTTTATATGGTAGTACGCATCCTGGAGGTCGATAGAGTACCTCCAGACATTTTCCTGCAGGTAAGGCTGGATGGATTGTAAAGTGACCATCCAGAACTTTTCTTTGGCAACTGACAGGTTCAGAGTGGAAAGGTCGAGAATAGGCCTCGAGTCCCCGGTCTTTTTTGGCACCAAAAAGAACCTGAAATAGATGCCTGATCCGGAGTGATCTGGGGGACAGGCTGGATGGCCCGTTTGCCTAGCAGCTTTTCTACTTTGATGGCTGCTGCCTCCCTTTGCACGGGTGGAACGTCCGGGAGTTGCGTTGGGGGAGAGGGACGTCTCACAAAGGGGATTGTATAACCTCAGGACATTATTTGGGGCACCCAACGGTCTGCTGACATGGACTCCCATGCCATCAGGTGCATGGAAATATGATCCCCGACTGCCTCCAGTGCAGAGCAGTCGGGCACCCCCTCAGGGCTGCTGCGCAGGTCTGTCCAAGAATGGTTCTCGAGACCCAAAGTTCTTTGGACCCCTCCCTGCCTCTGGGCCGGCATCTGTCTTGTCCCCCTCTGCCTCTAGGGGAAAAGGAGTCCCAAGTGTCCCGGGAATAGTGAGACTTACGGAACTACATCTTCTTTTGCCCCCGCTGATTCCTGGAGAAGGATCTTTGGGGGTTAGAGAAGCAGATCTGATGGCAGTGTCTTCCCGTCCTTCTCTCTCTGGACTAGTGTGTCATGGACCATCTTCCCAAACAAGGAAGAGCCATCATAGGGAGCATTTGCAAAAGACGCCTTAAAGGGTTCTGCGAAAATACATAGCCTGAGCTAGGTGTGTCGCCTCATAGCAATGCCGGACCAGCCGTTCGTGCCGCTCCTTCAGTGGCATGAAAAAGGAGTCGCATGGACGTGTTGGTAACTGCTTTCAGAGTGGCCATTCGCGTAGAGGTAACATGGGTCATATAGTTCAGCGCCCTTATACAAAAGGTGGCTGAAGCATAGGTCCGTTTTCCCAACCGGTCCATCGTCCTGGACTCTCGCTCTGGGGGATGGACCGTGGAACTCTCCTGAGCCAGTTCCTTCTTCATGGCAGCTGCTACCACCATGCCATCCACTGGGGACCCTTTATTACAGCTTGGTCTATCCACTTGGGGGGCTCAAGATTTTACCTGGATGTTTTGGGATTGGCTCCACGGTGTCCAGTTCTTTCCATGTCCTGGTGGTAATGAGGTCTATCTGGGGGACCACGGGGGGGGGGGGTACTCAAGAAGTAGATGGGCCTGTGTCAAATGCCTCCAGGAACACTGACTAGTCCGAGGAAGGATTGAGGGCGGACCAACCCCCGTGCTGGAGCAGGATCTCCATGATGTCTCCAAATGAGACATCCTCGGAGGTGATCTTGGGGAGCCTTCCCCTTCTTCCAAGTTGGTATCTTCCATGATGGACTCAGGGGAGTCCAAGTGCCTCCTTTTACACTTACGTTTGTGAAGAACCTCTTCGGTGGGACTCTCTGCAGAGGACTCATAAACCACTTGGGGTTCCTCATGGGGAACAGTCTGGGACATGTCTATCATGGGCTGTCCCTGCATGGGCAGACTGGCAGAAGACGCACCAATAGAAGGGGTAGGGGTGGACTCCGAGGAGATAGTCAGGGGCCTCGATCCACTAGCGAGAACCCTTTCCACCACATCGAATGCCGAGAGTGGAGTAAGCCTCCCGAGTAAATGACAGAGAGGACACCCTCCCCGGATCTGACACGAGGTTCGGAGCCATGCCCGAAGGTGCCAAGGCTCAGAGAGGTAGGTCTCGGCCCGATAAAGTCAGAGTCGAAGGGGAAAAACCCAACCCCTCGGATCCAACGCCCAGGCTACGGCTCTGAGAACTCGGATCTGACCCAGTCTGATCCGACGCGCTCAAGGTAACTGCCGGCATCAAGGTAGGTGGTACCATCAGCGCCGACTCCCTGACTCCGGGACCTCTCTGATCCAAGAACTCTGAAACCAGAGGATGGATCAAAGAAGGAGCAACTGGTGCAAATAGTGGCAGTGAGCTACCCCCTCCAGAGGGAGAGGGAGCCAGCAAGACCCCCATCTGAAGCTGAGTGCGAACAAACCATCACATCAATTTGTCCATGTTGGCTTCAGAAAGGCTTCTAGTTGACCTAGAAGAGGCCAATGACACCGGCCTAGAAGGACGGTGCCTGGAGGCCATAGATGAAGGCCGAACCTCCTCCGGCTTCAGGGAAAACCTTGGAGATCGGAGCTGAGGGGAAGTCGGCCTGGAAGGTCCAGGAAGCTTGGGAGGAGGACGCGCCAGATCCATGCACTCCGGGGATCTCTTCCTCCCTTTCTCTTTCTCACGGTGCCTCTCTTTCTCTTTTATCTTTTCACTTTCCCCAGGTCGGTGGTCGGGAGGGTGAGTCCCAGCCTGGGAGGGAGGAGAGGACACAACAGAAGTGGATAGAGTGGTCACAGCTGAGACTGCCGCTACCAAAGACGAGGAGGCAGTCGCCTCCATGGAGGGGAGAAGCCCCTTCAAAATTAACTTGGCCTTACGGTCCTTTAGGGCTCTGGGGTTAAACCCCACACATACGATGCACTCAGTGTTCAAATGAGTGGTCTCTAAACAAACAATGCACAGAATGTGGCCATCCGCAGGGAATAACTTATGGCCAAAGTGTACATTTTCTAAAGACCAACTTTTGTTGATCTGCCATAACAGTGTCGGCTACCCAACCCCAACACTCAAAAACTCAAACACGAGGCGGGAAAGGGGAGGAGAAGGTCTACGTTACCCAAGACTAACAAACTACTATAGACTTTTTTTTTTTTTTTTTAACTAACACTAAATCTCAAAGGTTGATGACCAAATGAAGTTAACTACTTCAGATTGTTGGTTTCCTTTGTTTTTTCAGTGTTTTGGGATTCAATGTTTTCAGGTTTCAGTATAGAGGACTTTCAAGATTTTGATCTCAATGTTTTGAATTTCAATATTATGGCATTCGATGTTCTGAAGTGAATCCACAAACACGGTTGTAAAACTATTAAGACATGTTCACACTCTATGAGGGTAATCCCACACACACTGTCCTGGCCTCGTAACATCTGCTGAAGGTGTTTGGGTGACACTGCTACACCTGTATGCGACATTATGATTAATGCAGGCTAGTTGACTGCTGTGCATGGCATATGTATATGTATATATATATATATATGTATACATGCATGTGTGTGTGTGTGTGTGTGTGTGTGTGCTTGTATGTGTATATGTATATGTATATATATATATATATATATATATATGTATATATATATATATATATATATATATATATATATATATATATATATATATATATATATCGCAGAATCCACACTGCCATGAATGTTACCCATGCCATAAATTGATTTATGTTAAGGTATAGACTGTAACAATCGTCAAGAAGCTGTTGTTTTACACACGTCTCTCCAACAATGATCTTGATATTATTTTTTCTCTTTTAGATTAGTCATTCTAATGCGATTGTAGTATTTCTCTGTTTTTCTAATTTTGTCTGTTTTTGATGTACATACTACTTTAATTAGCACTAGCTGCATTTGTATGTATATTTCCTTGAAAACTATGTACTACTCTTTATTAAATGTTTTTGCTGTTTGCCAAGCTTTTCTCCCCGCGTCTCCACTGAAAATGGACCTGTGTCCAGTGGATTATCCCGGTTAACAAATGTAAATAATATGTTACCAAACAGCTATGTATGTACTGTGTGCATCACCGGAACAGGTAGCTCACATGCATCTGGTGAGACAACCTGATGGGGGTTCCGCACCATTGCAGAGTAATGTTTATGCCACAATAAGAATACCTAGGTCTAGCCAATATGATGTGTGACAGCTCACTGTGACAAAGGTGGTACACTTCAGCTACACATCACTGGAAGATGTATAGGGAGGTACATAAAGAAGGGTACATTGCACTCAGTTATTGGTGTAATGAAGGCTGTGAACATCATTGCAGATGCTGGCTGTGGCAGCAATCTCTGGTGTGTGTTAATACTGTTTGTATTATACTAATATCACAGTTGGAGTCAATGAGTGCTCACAATCTGTAGTCCTTCAGACAGCTGTTTGGACACAGGATGAGTATGTCATCTGTGATGTCTGTCACTTAAATAATGGACAGGAAAGGGCCTAGCAGACAGTCCTGATGTACGGACCTGATCACTGGACCTGACATATAGGTCGCTTCACACATGTCAACATATTTAGATCCCACATATGTGATACAATGGTCTACTCGCTTGGTGATACAGGTGTATACGGTCACATCTAACAGTGTTGAGTGAATACCTCGGTGTCGATTTGTGTCAAATGCAATGGGCTTGTCAACTTCAAAAGGATGATAGTGTCATCATGCACACTCTCGATGCCCTCTTTGAGGACATCTAACAGATGTAACAGACATGATATAGCACTTATAACTCACACAGATCTGTTGCACACAGCCAGGATGTCAATAGTGTCCATTTAGAAAAGTTCCATGAAGTGTTGGTCTACTGTACAAATTAGGAGAGTAAGGATGTGTCTATACATGCATGCATTGGGTGCTGTCCCCCCCACCCCACACCCCCAATTCAGACAGATGCATGTTGAAGTACACCCTTCTACAGGATCATAATCTCTGTGGACGGTGTGTTGAACAGTATATGTTCAACCATGTCAAGAAAGTATATGTGACAAATCATGTAATAGGCGATCTGTAATATCGTCACAGCCCATAGAGTATGTGCAATAGGCTTGGATGAAGGTAAGACAGTGCATACACTGAGAAACTCTCCCAGCTGGGGATTAAATCTTATGGCACTAGATGGGCAACTACTTGGCTCAGTGACAGAACACATACTGTGAAAGTTGGTGAATCAACCTGCACCAATAAAGCTGTCACCACTGGTGTATCCCAGAGACCTGTTTTGAATCTATTTCTCAACAGTTCAGGCTACAATATATAGCCTTTGGCTTACCACATTTGCCGATTCTTGCATACTGGGTGCAATCTCTGAGTCCATCTATGATGATAACATACTGCAGGAAGGGCTAACACAGACAAATGATTGGTGACAAAGCCACACAGTCTAAAATAAATGCAAAACTGTGTCTTTATTTTGGCCTTCTGCAAAGTGGAATTCCCTGCTAATTACAGCACTGACAACAGTCCTGCTTAACTCTAGTGATGCAAGCACTGGGAACATACATACACAGCAATCTGAACTTCAACCACCAAGTGTCCACACTGGTATTGAATGCCTATGTTGTACACACCATAAGTTGAGCCATAGTACTCCGATCCCAGGAATATATTACAGCACTGTACTTGAACCTCACTGAAACACTAATGTACAGTATAATGCTCTCTTTTGCATGTACCTCACCAGCAACACTCAGCAGCTGGAAAGACTACAGAGGTTACTCGCCAAGAAAATACAGTGCCTACAAACCATGTCATGATGTATGTGGATAGAATAAACTAAAATCTATGTCACTGTAATCTGTATTGTATAGGATGAGGTGACTTCTGCCTGGCCTCCAGGTCAATCTCTGACCCTGCCGTAGTTGGAATAGTGCACATCCACAAATCAGATATAGCTGATGACATCAGCAGTATCTGGTGGGGAGAATATGGCAATAACACTGTCCCATATTCTGGTGTAAAAGGCTCTCTGTAATGTCAAGCAAGTGCACACACACCCCAATTGACAGCAGTAACAAAATAACCTCTTCCTGTCTACGTACATAGAGTACAGAACTCTGTATTTAAGGCATGTGCCACAGCTCAAGTCTGACTTGGAGTGTCTCAGACAACACTTTATACCTGATGACATCGGCAGTGGCTGGTGAGGAGAATATGGCAATAACAGTGTCCCACATGCTGGTGTAAAAGGCTCTCTGTAATGTCAAGCAAGTGCACACACACCCCACTTCACTGCAGTAAGAATAGAATGCCTATATATCTAAGTGCACAGACTACATAACTCTGCATTTAAGGCAAGTGAATATGACAATAACACTGTCCCACATGCTGGTGTAAAAGGCTCTCTATAATGTCAAGCAAGTGTGCACATACATACACACACACACACCACCCAGATGACTGCAGTGAGAATAGAACCCATACCTAAGTACACAAATTACAGAACTAAGTACTTTATGCTAGTGCCACAGCAAAGGTTTGACTTTTACATGGCTGCAGGACAACTTACAGTGGATGACATCAGCAGGGAATGATGGAGAGAAGATGTTGGGATGCCACCATGAAATGAATATGTAAGTATGTGCAAGTATCAAAACACTGTCAGTCCATGGGATTGGAGAGGTAACTGTACGATACACACCTCTACTCTTCTGGCCAAACACACAGACACACACACACACACACACACACACACACACACACACACACACACACACAGTGGATTGCAGTGAGAACAGAACCCAGACCTAAGTATACAGACTACAAAACTCAGTACTTTATACTAGGGCAAAGGCACAAGTCTGACTTTTACAAGGCTGCAGGACAACTTATAGTGGATGACCTCAGCAGGGCATATTGGAAAGAACATGTTGGGAGGCCTGCATAGGTTCATAGCTTCATAGATTCATAGCAGGTTACTAGGCTAATGTCCCTAGGGCATTTACAAGCCTAGTGATATAAAAACACAAGTACACTTATTAGCATAGTTAGATGGTCGTTGTTAGCAGGGCTATTTAGTGATTAGCACCGACCTCACCTGTCCTTGAGGGACATAGGTGCTACCCAGAGGTGAATTTATAATTACCATATAGGTGTCAAGGTTGCACTTGAATAGGGTCATTGAGGAGCACTGCTTCACATGCAGTGGGAGCCTACTACAGAGGAGTGGCAATAGCTGGAAGATGTAACTGTCTCCCCAGCATGTTCTGTTTATGTCACAGACTAGGTTGTGATCCCTGGAGCAAATTATTCTTGTCCCATTTGATTTGCAGATTTCAGTATTTCTAGTAGGGCAGGGTCTGAGACTGCTCTACAGGCCAGGCATATGTCACCTCTCAGCAGCCTGCATGATGCTGAGTACAGTGACAGGTCTTTCAGTCTTTCCACATATGTCATGTTTTGGAGGCCTTGGATATTCCCGGTCACAAACCTCTATGTTTTCTCCAGTTGTTGCAGGTGTCTAGTGAGGTACAGTCAGAAGAGAGCACTGTACTCAATTAGTTGTCTAATAAGGGGGAGCACAGTAGAGCTATGACCTCCTTGGTCTGTGATGCAATGCCCTTATTTATGAGGTGTGCAATGTAGAATGTCTGCCTCACCACTATGGACATATAGTGATTGAAGTGTAGATTGCTATCAACATGTATTCCCCAAGTCTGGCAATACTGTGTTTGAACTTACAGGAGTGTTAAGTATATCATAATTAGTAGGGGTACTTCATTGTCAAAGGCGACAAATAGGCATTTTTTGCTTTAAGGTTCAGTCTGTGAGTCTGGCACCAATCATTTCTCTGTGTCATCCCTTTCTGTGATATGTTAACATCAATGGGGGACTCCATATCACTGTGCACAGTTGACGGCATCTGCAAATTCGGTAAGCTACATGCCCTCTACCTTTGCCAGGACTTCAGAGAAATAGTTTCCATACAGTTGAGGGCTCAGCACAGTTCCTTATGGTTTTCCACTAGTAATTGGTCTAGAGGTAGAGATGCAGTCCCCAACTTTGACCGTGTGCATTCTGTCAGTGAGCCAGTTGGCTATCTATCTAGTAATGCATGGGTTAATCCCCAGATGGGAGAGTTTTTCTATGATACCTGAATGGGGAATAGAGTAAAAGGCCTTTGATAAATCAACATAGGTGGTATGTTCTTTTATCCCTCATCCAGGTCTTTAGGGTCATTATTAAAGAAGTCCATTAGGATTAATAAGCAAGACCTACCCAGAATGGGCCGGGTCAAATGTGTTGAAGCTCACCTATGTCCCTGTGGATAAGGTCCATGATGATTCCTTCCACAGCCTTGCAGAGAAGGCTGATTAGGATTATGGGTCAACAGTTCTAGCTCTGCATGCTACCAGATTGATGTGTATTGCATATCACAGAACATATTAATTTCTGTAGTGTAGATGATATATGTGTGAAAAAAGTATTGAGACACAAAGGCTGCAGTGCTAAAGGGGAGGCAATACATGGCTGTACTGTAAATGCGTGGCATATTGTTAGATAGGGCCTTCAGTTTGTTATGTTACAACGTGTAATTTCATGTCATAAACAGGAAATGGACAGTAGACAGGAGTAATACATAATAAAATTTAGTTTTCCATAGCTCAGCGAGCAGTGAGTTGTTGTGGCTGTTAGCAAAGTGTTTGTGCATGCAAGATACAAATTTCCATTATTTTCCCTGTTTGCGCATAGTTAAGCAGTGCACAAACTTGATCCGCATTGCTAAAAGTCTGAGAGTTAGTACTGAATGTATGAAACACACCTGCTGCTTAACTGACTCTGTGGCAGCAGGTGTAAACGCATTGACACATTTCTTTTTGAGCCCAGATGATACTGGGTTAAAATCCAGATGTATCTAAGACTTTTAATAAACAGTGACAATGCAATGACATTGCCAAAAGTACATGAGTTGCTGTGTGTTGGCATAGCGCAGCGGGGTTATGTGGCACTGTGCATATGTAACTGTGACATTGTACCACTGCTCACCTTTGCTTGGCATTGCCGTGTGATGCCAAACTCCACGCAAACACAAAGGCCAAAAAGTGAAGGGATCCATTGCTTTTTATAATATTTGTGTGTGTTGTGTGTAATTCTATCTTTTGACCAGATTATAGATGTTAAAATGGGGTAGATAGAAAAGTGGTGAAATGGGAGCAAGCAGGGGGAAGAACAAAAATAAATCAATGCAGGAATGTGCAGAAGGGAGATAGGTAAGAACTATAGCTATCCATTTCTTAAAAAGTAAAAACTGATCATATGTACAGAATATTAGCTGAATTTGGACTGTTACCTCCAGAGAGAGAGGTGACACCTTAATCATGTATAGCCAAGTAGACTGAATCAAGTGTGTCAAGAAGACACGTATGCGAAATGGAGAACTATGTATGGGATGATTTTTTTTGTGGGACAAGTACCCTTTTTTTTTAAATTCAGTAAGACAAGACTACTGGGTAAGGGATCTATGTATGTCTGGGTCAGGTAAATTGGTAAGATGAAGAAGCAAATGCAAATAAACAAGACCAGAAACAGGGACAATGAGGGACACAAAAGGTTGGGTGACACCATGATTGGGGTGAGGGAGGGGACAACATAGGTTCACGTATGTCAAGCTTGGAGACAGTGAGAATCAAGTCCTCACCCACTGGACTGTCATCACTGCCCCCTTACTTCACTGATGACTGAAGTGCTTGACATCATCTCCTCCTACAGACTATGAAAGAAAGCAGCCTCTCCATCCGGTGTAGGCATACACCAATGATGTGGTGCATGACCCTAAGCACCAACCTAGACATCTCCCATCATCACCTCTGCCACTGCTCCCAGACGGTTCCACTGCACCAGCATCTCGGTCAGTACTACTTGAGGGTGCAGGGGCAGCAAAGGCAGTGCTGCCAGGGTTGGCTCTGAGAGGTGCTGGGTATCAATGCTGGAGCCAGTGAAGCAGGGGCATGCTGATCCACTGGGGCTGGTGAACATTGCTGTGCTGTGTAGAATTTGGCGATTTGGTATACATGGATGACATGGAAACATTATGACGACACATAATAGAAAATAAAAAAAAAGCGAGATAAGGGTTGCGGTGAGAGAAAAAAAGACATAAAATTAGTATCATCATGTGTGACATACAATGCATTAACTCAATTATTCAACTCTTTTATCTGAAGTAATACATTTAAGTATACGTCCTAACAGGTACACACTAAACTACAGATTGTTGAAAGTAATCCTTGAAATGTGCATACACTGCACATATGATTGTTCCAATTATTCAGATTACAGTTTACAGCAGGGCATTTGTGACACTAGTACAGAGTTTTTAATTTAATGAAAATATTATTAAAGAAATAACAGTATTGTATAGTTGTGAATCGTGATATTTGAACCCACAACTTCTGACTACAGTCTAATATTTGACTCCTACAATTAGTTTGTGCTACACACTAATGCATGCATACTTGCTTTTACAGTTGGGATATGCATTCTTAATTTGATACAACTGTATAAAAGACCCAAAAAGATATCTTTAACTTTTAAAGCTACAATAACACTTCTCTTCTTCTGTATACATACCATTTGCTTCCCTCAGTCTCACCATTCGAGAAACATGAGCCTGCCTATTGAACTCACATTTGGTGGCAGCTGGGGAAAGAACAGAAGAGCATTAGGTATACCAGTCTTGCCTAAATTTACCTAAGTCTTACAAGTATTCCTTTATTGTCATACTTACACAGCTGTGGGATGTCCGCAGTCTCAAACTCATTCAACCAACAGTTGAGGGTATCCATTTTTCACCTGTGTAGGTCATTAAAATGAAGCTTGCACTGCTCTTCAGTGAGTGGGATGCCAGTGGCACTGGATGCAGCCTAGGTCACACTACTCCATGACTCAGACTCATACTGGGAGCCAGAACAGTCCCACTGCAAAAGCCTTTGGCTGTGGCGCTTTACCAGGAATCCAATAAGTATCCTGGACACCTAGACAGCCCACCTCTATGCCCTAAAACTGGCATCCTCCTCTCTAATGCCATCCATGTCTACCAGATGAACTAGAGCAATGGAAACTGATATTTTCCCACCAATTCCAATTATATTTACTGATAGTTTGCAAACCTGAGCTATGATGCCAACTGCATATGCGCAATATTAAGTAGAGCACAGCAATGCCAAGCAGTGAGGAATTAAATAACTGAAATTTTTATTTATGTTATTTTATTTACTTAACATTTGTTTACCAGGAATGTTTGATTAGGACAGAGCCCATTTTCAGTAGAGGCCCAGGGAGAACTGCCCCAGACACATGTCTTTGGAATTGGAAGGTTAATCTGACACTTGGCCTTAGTTTGAGGCATGTCTACTTATGTAGCCTGGAAATAAATATAGGAAATTGGAAGGTAACTGTTAGGTGAGTTAAATTTGCAGACATGTATTGGGGCATAAATGTAATGACCTGACACATTTGATTTGGCCTTTATACACTAAGGAAAATTGATTTTTACATTGTGGGATTCAAATTTAGGCATAAGAGACAACACATTTTCTTCCACAGTGTTGATTTTCCACCTTTGCCACAGAAGAAGTGCTGCTCAGACAGTCAGAATCATACATAAATAAAGGTGACAGCCTGAGCTGTTACACATGTATGTGTGTGCCCTGACAAGGTTACTGGATATAGATCCAGTTGTGTATGTGTCTTGTGTAATTGTGAAGACCATGCAAGTCCATATAGCAGAATTATAATTACGGACACATAGTAGACAGTACACCCTCAAGTCATACATCTGAAAACACAATAATGATGTCTCATCCCTCATGTGTATAATTCATATCAGCTCCACTATCTAAAGTGTTATAAGTGACAGTGAATACACTGGGAACTGAAACAACACTAAAAGTATATGGAACATCCTGTATTAGAACCCAGCACCATGTGGGTGTCAGTCCTACACCTACATATATTGCCACAAGAATGTTTAAATAAAGCTTATCTATTTTTCTGTTCATTGCTATAAACTGCACTGTCACAACAGCTAGGTTGCACACCCTGTACTAGAACCCAGAACCATCTACACTCCAACCCTACTCTAATCATTCTTACGGTCTCTGTGTTAACTGCTGCCGACGTCGCTTAGCATGTTTGCACAGTGCCCAACAGAAGTAAATGAATGTATCTGGTTTCAATTATTGGCTGTCTGAGTCCTGTCTGCAGTTGTCTGATGGATGCAGCAGTTGGGGAACCTTGTTAACCACCTTGCAACGCTGCTAAGCGCAGTTGCATGATGGAAAACAAAAATTGCAAAAATGTATTACTTTTGACCTTTGCCCTTTTACAGACACCCTGTTTGCAAATATTCTGCAGGTATTCTGTCTGCTTCCTGGGTCGGCCAGTAGTCCAGTCTGCACACTGCCAAGCTTCATGCAAATTAGATAAGCACAGCCAAACCTGACATTCATTTTTCGCCACTTCCTGTGTTTGAACTAAGCTGCAAATCAAACAGACACTACCACCCCAAAAAAAAAAAAAGAAAAGAAGGGAAAAGTGGTTGAAATGAGGAAAAGCAATCTATTACACACACACACACACACACACACACACACACACACACACACACACACTACAAAATGTTAGTACATATGAGCTATTTCTACATAGCTCTGGATTTGAACTCTCACTCCAATAAACCTTCAAAACCTAGTAAGTATCCCTCTTTGCCACACAAACATATTTGCAGCAAGGAACACAAGTCCTTCTGCATACAACCAACTGCAACATCATCTACAGTAATACGAAACTATACAACAGTTATTTGTACATTTATTAATTTTGGATGTAGTGCACTGAGTGATCTCACAACCATTTATAAGTATCGCTTGCAAATATGCAGCTCTGTCTTACCTTTCTGTGTTTGTTGCTCATTCTTCGCTTATCTGACCAATAATCTGAGACATGCAAGACATTCTGTATCATTGTCCTAAAAGTGTGTGAGGATATTAAATGGCAATAATATAATATGCAGTTGCAAGCAAATAAAGGGGAAGCTGGATGTTAATGAACAGAACCTGTGAATTGCGTGCTGGTTACTTACATTTACAACCCTGACAAAATTACATGTAACACTTTGTAAGTCTAACCTGATACACCCACTGGATGTAGGACAGTCTGCATTGCTGTTGTGTTTTTCTCTTCTCCCTACCAGTAATCATTCACAGTTGCATTCAATTAAAAACAAACACAGAGGGATTGCATGCACTATGTTTGCATCTTCAACATGGAGCCAAGTATTTGTGATTCAGCAATTCCAATGAGGCCACATCTCATGTGCATATTCACCGTGCTGCCAGCCCAGAATCTGCAACATAAAAAGGCAACCATGTAGCTAGGGGAAAGTGAAGGTGAGGAGATGTGTTTATGTGGAGAACACAGAAAAGAGGCTATTACTTTGGGATATATCTGCACAGAAGATTACTGAATTTGAAAATGTATGCGTGTATTTTGTCAGCTATATATTGCACATTCCGAAATGTAACTAAGAAGAATCTGTTTAAGAGTTGTATACATATATTTTGATTAGCAAATGTTACACTTGTATCTGCATGCACTATTTAGAAGTGTACTGATGGCATGGGCATGTTTGTCAGGCATTTCACAGGTGTACATGTTTGGCAATACCTTAAAATGGAATGTTCTGCGTTAAATCTGTAGGCATATTTCAGGGATAAATAAACCAAAAGACTGTTGTAAACTAACAACGGATGGAGCCAGGCAAGTTCCATAATCCAAACAAGAACTCAAGAGATAAGGCAGTTCAAACTATAGTTCAAATTGCAAGCACAAAAAGTCCAAGTATATACGAAAACATATAAAAACTCCTTTACTGTAGTCGACAAAAGGTAAGCGCTTTCACTGTTTAGCTTCATCAGACCATAAAACAACTACTGACACAGCCACTATTTAAACTAAAAAATCAAGTAGCAGCCAATGATTAAATCACATCAATCAAATCATTAATTATACAATAAAACAATTAAAAATTAAGAAAAATAATAAACAAAATAAAAAAGACATAAATAAATAAATAAATAAATAATGTTTCAGGGATAGTTCATGTGATAGCACTTTTAGCATTTCAAAGATGGTTTGTTAGCAAAATGTGTCATTTGCCTGTTCTTTTGGGGGTGGAGTAACACAGCTGTATTTCTGTTATAGTACAAACGAGGATATGTTACTATTGTCACTCTCCTTTTTTTGCATTTAGCCTGTTGTTCATATTTCAAATCTCTGGACGGTTTTATGTTTCTTCAGTGGATAATACTAAAATGCTATACTTTCTGTTTTATCTGTGAACAGTTATTTTGTAGTTATGTTTATTATCCTTCTGTTGTCTTTTAGGACACCTAGGACTTTGGTACCCAGGCATCTCAATCTTCGAAAACCACCCTTCACTGACCCTCAGAATCCGGTCATTGTGAAAGCTTTTAGGCGGCATAGTGCCTTCCTGCTTGAGACGGGGTGTGGACATATGTCAGGTAGAATGCAAATTTGGCAGCAAATAGTTGCAGATGTTAATGCAGCAAGTGGCCACGTATGATCAGGTGCGCCACAGGGCCACTGACATGATCTCATCTGAGCTGCAGTTGCCTATGATCAGATGGGTACCGGGGGGGGGGCGTGCTACACAGCCACCACTAACAGAAAATGAAGAGTTCCAGACAGCTCCCAGGAAAGTGCAGAACAGCATGTTTTGACATTGGTGCTACTGTTTTAGGGACAGCAAGCATGTCCCAGGAGGAGCTTCCAGGTAGGCTTTTGTATCTCAAGTGCTAGATACTATTGTATAGCTCTGTTTCACAAGAATTTTTTTTTTGGGGGGGTGAAGATTGCTACAGTTAACAACACATTCTGACTGATTACACATGGGCTTAGGCCAGACTTCTCATCCAAGTTCTTGTTGAAAGTATAGTTAATGGACATATAAAGGGGTAAAAGTACTAACCCCTGTGTTATTGTTAATTGTGATGAAGTTGTTGTTACCTTTCACTTAACTTCTCTCAGAACCATCCGGCATAGGAAGCATAATATCATCTGCACATGGTAAGCCAAACATTTTTATGTCAGTACTGATGAGCAAATCAAAGAAATATTTTCGTGTGTGATGTTGATGTCAGGACTGTTGTGTGTATTGCTGTACTGTCTAAAAGTGGCACCACTATTTTGTTAGCATATATTTGACTATAGTAGTGTAGGTATTAATTGTTCCTGTGTTTGTTGCTTATCATCACAGGTGATCCTGACAGTGGAAACGTGGGCTTCTACCACCTGATGTCAAAGTATCAGCAGACTCTGATGATGATGATGGTAGCCGAACAGAGGCACAGTCGGGGGATGCAGACATTGAATCAGACACAGAAAGTAGGCCTATGCCTACCCATTCCAGTAAGCCCTCAGACACTGGACAGGTGGAGGGCAAGACAGTCAATTAGGAAAGTGTTGTTACTGTGGCTTCAGTGACTAATGACTCTGGACGTAGCCAAAGTGTGGGTGAGGGGCCATGCAGAAGGGTTGTTAGGGGTGCTTGTAGGAGGCCTGCTGTCCATCCTCTATCTGATCCAGGTATCTCTTCTCGTGCCACTCAATGTATGTTTAGGGCTGTCATGGAGGCACAGGTGTGTTCTCATTGGTCCTCCAGAGAAATGCTTAAGGTTATAGATGTGGCACAGGCTGACATGCTTGACTGCCTCCACTGTTGCCGATTGAATGGATCAGATGAATGACACATTGGAACGAGCTGTGTCTATGAAGGAACATATGTTGGGAGGGAGACAGCATCCTCATGAAGACAGGTCAGCCACATCATCTGTTGTCAGCCAATGTGGCCATGCCCGATCACACTCCCAAAATGGAAGTACTTCAACTGATTCATCAGTGGTTGAGCTGTCCATACCAAAACATGGCAGGCCATGGGGTCATGGTCCTGGGCATCCTCATGAGGGTATGCTCGTTCAGCAGACATCAGTCATGTTCAGGTAGCAGCAGTGCATGTGCCCATGGGCATGGACATACCAGTGCAACTCCTGGCAGAGACAGTTCTCGTGGCTGGGAATGACAACAATGAGCTGCCACTTCTACCATGCACGGTTCACACCTGTCTAACATATCAAGATGTACAGCTAGCACAGAACTTGGCTGTGTTTATGCAGGCTCACACACACCAATTTCAGCTGGGGGACCTATACAGACACAGTCACACAACAGTTACATGGTTCAGCTGTGAAGCTTAAAACTCATTTTGTTTCATTGTTCATTTTTTGCTTTATCCAAATGTCTGCCTGCTTCTTTTTCTTACTCACACCCACCCACCAATCTTTTGTGTCAGCCTAAACTTCCTGCCCCCCAATACGACACCCTGTGCAAGTGATGATAATTGTGCCATATCCCTGTTTTGTATCTTTTGGATTGGTTTCAGGGATACATAAGCTTTGTGTCTGATGCTCAGGATGCATAGCTGACCTACTGCTTAGTACATTTGCATTTGTGATGTTGAGTTGGTACTTGTACTTCTCACTTATATTAGTCTTAGAAAGTTGACAGCATCAAGATATTTCCATCTTTACTGTTATTGATCCTGTGAGGGATGTGAAGTGTGAAACTGACATGTGTATCATTACTTTCTAACTTCTATCTTTAATGATTTTCCAGTACAAATATGTTGCTAAACTGAGCACATGCCGTGACCATCACTACTTTTAAGAGGAATGACTGTGAATCTTTGATGTCTGAGGCCTACTTCTTAATAATGGACACATACAAGTGAAATAAGTCTCTGCTGTCACATGTTAAAGTCATTTCTATATAAATCTCCCACATTTTACTTGCTTATACTACCAAGTAACAACATTGAAGGATATGCCAGTCATTCATGGTATTACACAATACACTCCAGGTTCAACACGTACCTTTTAAATCCAGCAGTTGTAACAGTTTTAGTTCAGGGCTGACTCTGTCTGATGCAACCAGTACACAGCCATGGGTAGGTAAAGGTTGTGAGAGCTGCCTGGCATCAATGTTACTATATGTATGTGCGTACGAGGAAGGTTTTAAGCCCTTAGGTGGTAAGTTAGTTTGCTATGCATTGTCTCTTAGCCAGTGTAAGGGCATATTGAGTATGCCTATGTCTGCCTACACCCACAGCAACTGCTGTTTCCTCCTCTGACTCCTCACCTAGATGTGGCTGTGGTGACCTTGTCATTGGTAGTGGGATGTGTGCCATTTCCCCTTGTTGATCCTGTTGCAGCTGTTTTCTCAGGATGATGTTGTAAAACATGAAATACTGTAAATATTTCAGTACATGTCCATGGATTGTACTGCAGGGCTCCCACACTTGTATCTAGGCACCGGAACTGCAACTTCAGCAGCCCAAACACACACTCTATGATATTTTTGGTTTGAGCATGTGCCTCATTATGGCATTCTTCAGCTGGTGTACATTTCTGATGGGTGTGATCAGCCACTGTTCCAGTGCATAACCTGCATCCCCCAGTAAATGACCCTGTAGGATATCCCCCAAGTGAACATCTGATACAGTTGGGAGATATGTAAGTCGCAGCAACTGCCTGGATTTCTGGCACACACATTCAAGATGATTCCCTTGGCGTTACACAAAACTTTGAAAGTTAATATAATCAAAGCCATTTCTATTAATGTAGAGCCTTCCCTGTTCCCTGGATGGTGCCTTAATTTCTACATGTGTGCAATCTATGGCACCCAGTACTTCAGTGTAGTGTGCTAGATGGTAGAACTCCTGCATACTTCTGGCCCTATCCTCAGGAGTATGGGGAAAATATATGTCATCACTAGCATGTTGTAACACAGCATTTCAGAACAGATGGAGGATCCTGGATGCTGATGCCTGTGACACCCCCAGCATGTCCCCTGTTGGCCTCTGACAGATACCTGTAACTAAAATTCTAAGTACTATACATACCTTTGTCTCCACTGGGATGGGTTCCCCTCAGTTTACCCTGGCTCTGAGTGGAGGATGACAGAGGTTGCAGAGTTCCTGTAGTGTGTCTCTATCCACCCTGTAGCTCTCTACAATTTCCACATCATGTAGATTGTAATAAGTTAATAAGGGTCTACTACGGTTGACTGAAAACTCACTTGATTGAAAATGAAATTACTAGGACCACTTCACTGAAAGCTCACGTCACTGAAAACTCACTTGACTGAAACTCATTTGTTGAAAGTTATAAATGGCCTTTTCCCCACTGTAGTGCGACCCTGGAGTTAGTATACAAAGTAAGGGGGGTGTGGGGGGCACAGCCTCACACACTGGGGGTGTGGGGGGGGCGAAGCCCCCAATATATATCTTGGTTATATATTCTCTTTTGGGTTATTCATTGCACTTGTAAGTATCACTGTGTATAGTTTAAAATGTTTATAATATGGGGGCTATGCCCCCCAACCCCTAATGTGGGGGGCTGTGCCCCCCCACACACACCCTTACTTTATATACTAACTCCAGGGTCGCACTACAGTGGGGAAAAGGCCATTTATAACTTTCAACGAAATAAGTTTTAAAGAGATGAGTTTTCAGTGAAGTGAGCTTTCAGTGAAGTGGTCCTAGTAATTTCATTTTCAGTCAAGTGAGTTTTCAATCAACCGTAGTAGACCCGTTAGTAAATAAGGGTCTGAAAACTCTTCTGTTTTTTGGCCTTGGTCTGTTAACACCAGCAACAAAGAATTCAGCCTGTTGCAAATACACATGAATTATAGCAACAGCCGCCCCTAACAATGTTTCTGTGTAGACTCCTTTCAGTGGCTGCGTTCCAGTAGGTTTTGGAATTCTCAGGGAAAACCAGCACTGAGTCTACACAGTTGCTTTATTTACTGTTGAATAATTCCTTCACCTTGGATTGGTTGGTTAGCATGCAATTCAGCTGCTTATGCTGTAATTTGCATACCAAGGTGTTTACCTTGTTTGCATGGCTGTGCATGGCTCTACACACCATGGAGAGCCACTTATTGAATCCAAAACAGTATGCTACCATGTGCGTGTTTCAGAGCAATATGCACACAGTGTAAATGGACCGTGTAGGCTTTATTGAATCTGGCCGTATGTCTTTTCAGTATATGACACATACCGATATATAACTGAGCTTTGAATAAGTAATTCAGTTGAGACATCAGCAATAAAAACATATAAAGAACTTATAAAGAAATTTAAATATGAACTTAAGAAGTGGAAGGTTCTGGAGTAGAAACTAAACCAAACAGTGTAGGGATTAAATTATTTTGCATTCCCACCAATGTTGCATGCCTTAAATGCCTTCCTTGTATGTATCCCTCAACACTTTGCTTGTGAAAAACATGATGCGGGACATGGTATGGGATGGTGCAGAGTCCAGAATAGCAAGAGAACAGTTGATAGTACCTTGAGAACCAAGAGCGTTAGATGTATCAAATCCTTAAATATAATTTGAAGTAGTAGACATGAAAACTAGTAGACATGAAAACCTTCTATTTGATGAGTATGTAATTATATGAGACAATGTGGAAACAGCTGACCTATTCAGCATGTGAGAATCAATAGGAATTTGAGCAAGGCAAAACAATGTACCCAACACACTAGTCATAGGTGACTCTATAGTCAGGCACACTGATGTCCCACTCACCAGGCTAAACAAGGAGAAGGTTACTGTCAGCTGCCTGTCGGGTGCCAGGATCCGCCACATAACCCACGTACTCAGGTCACGCCACAACAAGTACAAATATGACTCTGTCATTGTCCATGTTGGTGTGAATGACCTGAGACGTACCTCCCTGGACTACATGAAAAGAGACATGGAAGAGCTCTCCGATCTTGTAGCCCAGGCAGGTATGACCCTAGCCCTGAGTAGCACTCTGCCATCGCCCAGAATGATACCGCAGTACAAGGACAAAATGATTGCCTTCAACAATTGGCTAAGCTTCTGGTGTCATTCTAAGAGGATCCAGTATCTGTCTGCTTGGGATGACATGGTCGAAAGACCACAATGCTTTGCCACAGATGGCCTGCACCTGTCGCCCCTGGGATTCCGGATACTGGCTAAGGCTCTTGCTACCCCTATAGTGCCTTTTTTAGGTAGGGTTCAAATAAATTCACCACCATAACAGGAACAGGCAAGCAAAAACTGAGGGTAATGCTACTCAATGCTAGAAGTCTAAATCTCAAAATGCACTCACTCGAGGCACTCCTTAAAATGGAGAATATCGATATCTATGCAGTGACTGAGACCTGGTTCAAGGCTCCAGAGAGCACCCCTGCACTACCAGGCTATAACTCATACCACCCTTTTCGGCCATGTAACCTGGACCGAAACACCAAAGGCGGAGGTGTGTCCATATTCATTAAGGATATCCACACCTCCAGGCTAGCTGCTCAGCATAATGCATCCGAGGTTATCCAAGTGCAACTAACTCTGGGCAAAACTGCAATCCAAATGGTAGCTTGCTACAGATCCCCCACCATGCCCCAGGATTTCCACTCCTCTTTTCTTGATGTACTGGAAAATATTAGTGTTCAACCAAACACCCTAATAATGGGCAACTTCAACTACCCCACCATTAACTGGGAAAACTACTCATTACCAACTCCTTAGCCCAACGCTTTCTGGAATTCATAAACTCCAATGCCCTAGATCAACTTATCCATACCTCCACCAGGGGCAGCAATATCCTAGACCTAGTCATTAC